>NW_011354490.1:40945-49269 GCF_000735185.1 Notothenia coriiceps
AAGCTGACAGGCAGGTAGGCCATCCAGTTACTTTAGCCGTGCCGGCTAAAATGATTGGTCGTGCTTTTTACAGTACTACGGCTTCCGCAGATGACATTTTTTTATGGATTTGTTGTCAAAGCACTTAGGATATTCATTGCTATTGTGATGTTAAGAGCATTCCATGAAATATAACAAAAAGTGTATCTCGAGCCGGTTTCTCAAACTTACCTACCCCACCTTTAAACTGTGTGTTACTCTTTTCTCAATGGGAATTCTTTGAAGTCGACTTATGGAGAAAAAAAATGTGTCTTTGAAAATTAAATTAATGCCATGTTGTCGACTCTGTTGTTGCAGTCAAAACTATTCACTTTGAGTAAAGTCATTTGAAAAAATATCTAATCCACCAAGTTATACAACATTGTCATTGTAAACTTGTTGGTTTTATTCCAAAATCAACTAACTAAATTGTGGTTAAATAGATCATGTGTTTGTATTCATCTTGCTTACTGAAGTTCACAAGAACTAAACACAAAACTTTGTATTTTTTTTATTTTCCAGATATGAGATCCGGGACCCACACATGGTGGAGGAACATGTCCTGCAGATCCTGAAGGAGAGGGCCAACTTTGACAACTACAAGCCCCGCCCCTTCAACATGCGTGAATTCTACGACCGGACGGGCCACGACATCAAGGAGATGCTGCTCTCCTGCTCCTACCGAGGCGTCGAGTGCAGCGCCGACAACTTCAAAGTGGTGAGTCAGAATTATCAACAGTAAATACCCTCCAGCTGAGGCCTGCCAAGACAAGGGTCACTGAGCATGCTGGTAATACAAGGTCAGCATTGATGAAGTGTATACAAACATCTATATGATACAACCTCAGTTAAGAAATCATTCCTGAAGGGTCATTATGGGAAATGACAGGGCTGGACATACAAGGGTTTGAATTGTATAGAATGATTTTCTTTTTCTTCGGTTCAATCTAAGAAGGTTTCATCAGTCCAGATCATTTTGGATGAACTGCCCTACAGTGTACATCTTAGTATGTTGACACTCACCTTTTATATGTTTGCTACAAGGCCTTGCACACTGGCCTTAGCGTGCTAGTGCAGTCTCTGAAAGGCTGAGCGATGCCCCATAACGACTCGAAACTTTTTCCTGAACCCTGGGTCACTGCTATAACACTTGCTTTATGAGTAAGAAGTTAAAACATTGGTCACTTTTCCTGGAAGTGTTTGTTT
The DNA here is from genome assembly GCF_000735185.1 of Notothenia coriiceps. Taxonomy (NCBI): domain Eukaryota; kingdom Metazoa; phylum Chordata; class Actinopteri; order Perciformes; family Nototheniidae; genus Notothenia; species Notothenia coriiceps. Next base: position 42,170 of record NW_011354490.1, read on the forward strand.
TTCTCATCTATTGGTATCCAGTTATTACCTTGAACCTGTGTGACCTTAATATTTGTTGTACAGTACATGGATTCATCACAGCAGTAAAAACAAACACTAAGCTGTCTGAAGCACAATGGGTTTACCTTGTCCTGATAGTGTCTGTCTAATAACTGCAACAACACCTGTTCACATTTATTGAGACACTTCCTGCAGATAGACTTATTATGTAGGTAAACACTAACACAATTAATATTACATAAATGTGTATTTTGATGACACAAGAACATTTACAAATGTCAACTTGTTGCCGAGATAAGTACAATTCTTTCTGTTTTATAGTACGATATGCAATTCAGAACATGAATTATTAATCGACTTGTGAATATTGTGAAGTCAGTTTGTGCTGTTTGGACTGTTAGCGGCTAGCGGCTAGCGTTTAGCTCAGCCTTCTCATGTTCAGAGTCGCTTGCGGGCCATTCTAGCCCAGATTGATTTTCATAGATATACAGTACTTGGGTTTGGTAAAGCGCTCTTTTTAATTTGCTTGATATTTGACTTTCTTTACCTTCCAAATGTGTCTGTCTGCGGTGAGTAGTAACTGTAATAATGACATTACCTTTTGCAGTAACATTTCTGCAATGTATTGCTCTTAAAGGCTTAAAAAGCCAATAGATAGGAACTATAAAAAAAATAATGTGTGTGGACAGAAGGCAACACCAACTCCAAATCTGAAATACAATGAAACAAATGCTAGCAAAAAGTGAGAGAAAGGCAGGAAGCCCTTTCTCTTTTCCTAAAAAATAAGACTGATGAGAAAAAACACTTTTACACATTTAAATGTCCTACATCGCAACTAGTGGCAGCCTGCTGTGGGAGCGGGAGCTAATCCAGAAACTCTCCAGCAGATGCTCATGCCAGAGCAGGTGGCAAGTGATGATGGCACTGTGCTGATAAGGTTGAAGTCTCTAGAGAATCCTGTGCTAATTGCAAACTACTACACATTTGTAGATGTCTGATAAAGAGTCCAGTCGCCATATATCACTGATAATCTCTTCTTTGGTGCCTTTTATGAAGAGATACTCCTGCTTTTGAACTAAATAAATGCAGAGCCCCTGCACTATATTTAGTGATGTGTTCATCTTGTATTTCCTGTCACTTATAGAGGAAGTTATCCCTCCCATGGCCTTCCATGACATGAACTGCACATATTTCTGCACAAAACTGACCCTCCAATAAATGCACATGCTTAAATAAAGAGGGTTACATTACAGGTGTGCTTCACATGACAAGCATTCACTCTTCCAGACCATTGCACCAGTTTGATATATGGCATGCTTCTCTGTGGAAAGAAAATGTCTGAAAAACAGCCATACAATTATTATTAAATGTGGCCCTCTGTCTCATTCTTACACTCTGTGTTCTTCAGTGGTCCTCTGAGGTAGGATATGTCATGCACTAAAAAATGTTTTTACCACCTCATATCCCATAAAACCATGTAGTACAGCAGAGGGCTGCAACCCGTCCCACATGGCGGTGCTGCTCTAATGTGCTGATGTGACCACATTTACCGTAGCTAGTTGTGCTTATGGCAGATGGTTCTTCGCAGGGCTCTACAGTAATGGTACAGTAGTGGACCCGGATAGCACAGCTCAGCAGAGAGCGCTAATGGTGTGGAAAGAATCCTCAGTGCAATAGAAAAAGGACGATGATCGCTCCCACCAGTCTCTGCTTCCTAACGCCAGAGCATGGAAGCAGGAAAGCTGTGATTAACACTGTCGGCAGCTTCTGCTTGTTTACCCCCAGCATCGGCGGTGTGCATCGCTAGCTGCACCCTGGCTGTGGAAGATAGACAGGAACAAATGTCTCCATATGGCTTAAGGGAGCCCAGTCCCAAAGCCTCATTTAATCAGTACTCTGATACAAATGGAAAATAAGGCAGTCAGACCGTAATTTAATGCAGATAGTCTGAGATCCAAAGAGAATCCTTCAATACTGCCTAGACTTCTAATGGAAAAGATGAATATACTGATTAAATTGGTTTCACATTGTTTTCAGGCTCACGTTCAGGTGTTGAGTCCACCATTATCCAATCAGAAGCGCAGAATTCCCTTGTCAGAGGCCAATGTAGCAGTCAATTAATAATCACTATACCCAGCCATAGTACCAATTTCCAGCCATTAAAGCCGGAAGAATTACAGATTAGTAACTCCCTCTCTCTTTGAGCAACTCAATTCCTCTCATTGTGTCCCTGCCATCTCTTTCTCCTTGGAAAGACTTTGATCATTACGAATTCAGAACATTACGTCTTTTAGCTCGGATGATATTAAAGAACAGCAGGGAGGAAAAATTACCCTCAATTAATATTAAAAGCTGGCCTTAGGCTTCTGAACCATAGCTGCAGGAGATAATAGGAGAACACTAAAAAGTGAGTGAAATAAAAAAGCCATAATTAGATTTTTTATGACCTTGGGTTTAGTTAAAGAGACGCATACGTTGACACATGGAGAAATCATGAATGTACAGAGTCAGTTTAAGAATCATTGGGTACAAAGTCTATCTGAGTGTATCCCTAAGGAACTCTGCAGATTAATATTTTAAAGGTGACTGATGTCATGACATTTAAATTATTCCATTTTGAACACTTCAAGACACCCACGTCTGACAACAATCACCAGGGGAAAATATGACTGACTTTTAACTTTAAAAACTGAAGCAAAGGAGGGTTGGTGGAGAGGCAGAGGCATCACATGAGAGAGGGGATAAAAACAGGAGAAAGAGGGACATAAAGAGACCCAGGTAACAACAAAGTCCCTGGGATGAAACTAAACATAATGGTCAAGTTCTGCAGAGTGACATAAAGACACATTGCAGGAGCAGCAATAGAAGTACTATCAGAAGACAAACAGGTTTGGGCTCATTTAACCTCTCAGAGAATTCAGAGCTGCTCTGTATCTCCCTTTTCCAGCTGCCCAATTGTTTGCCCAAACACAATGAAGTATGGCAGCTCAAAAGGTCTCTCTTTTCCACTCTTATATTCTTTGTTGAAAGCAAAATGTCAGTTTCTATCCAAATGCATAAATGGAGTACACATATTATAGTTCGTAGTGGTATTTAGACAAGTTCTCAGGCTGTCTTTTTTTATTTGCCCTGACAATGACCTACAGCACTACTTTAATAGTTCATTCAATATTCAGTTTTAATTGTTAACAGCAAAATGTGTCTTGATATATTCACAAGGATGAGCAGTCGCCAGCCAACTGAGAAAGTGGATTTGTAGATGATGACATCTTATACATTTTGTCAAGTGTCAAAGTTCAACTTTAGTAATTAACTTGAAACTGCAGTTGACATTTTAATACCTTTAAACTTAATTAAATTTAGAAACATTAATTGATACCACTGACTTTAAATGAGAACATATTGAAGCTAGAAGGGCTCTCAGAGAGTGCAGTGCTCGGCCAAGGACATTTACATAAGTGACAAATAATGCGTGTGGCCGGCCTCTGATTCGGATACACTCCAAAATGTAATGGGTTCTTCCTCGGCCCTGACTACATCCTTTCATCATGTTTCATTAAAAATGGGCCTCTAAGTTTTCACTAATGCAGCCGACAAACAGATAAACCAAACAAACCAATAAAAATTCCTCCTTGTCGAGGGTCAGTATCAAAAGTGTTTTGCATATTTGCAGAATTTAGTGATCTTTGCATAAAAGCTTCCTGAAAAAAACCATGAAGATTCCACTCTTAAAGCATGAAGCTGTTGTGGGACAGTTCTTAATGTTAGCCATTAGCTTTATTGAGATAGTTGTGTGGTGATATCAGTTCAACATTTTTAGTTAGGGATTATTTTCCTGAAATGATCCCAATATAATTCAGCTTTTTCATTTATCTTTCATATTTCCCATTAGCCCATTTAGTCTCCCTGCCAAGTGTTTGACAAGCCCCCACTACACCCCCTACCTTTGTGTAACCCAGACTCTTACGTAATTACCATGATCATGATTCTATTGAGCTATTGGCTCCATTTCAGCGCTGCATTGACCCTTAGAGTCCACCCTTGGTTATACAGAGAAGTGTCCTAATGAGATGTGATCAATAGAGGAAGCTTTCCAAAGACACCTGCCCACAGAGTCGATGACATTTTATATAAAGCCCCGTAAATCAATATGAAGGATATGGTTGAGAGTCTTGGTTGAATACAATTCTCTTTTCACACAAGTGTTACTTTCATGCAATGATGGGTCTTTTTTTTTTTACATCTTACAATTTTTACAAATTACATCTTTTGAGTTAACAGGGACTGTATTTCATTGCCGAGCCACCGTGGAAGGATACTATCAGTTGTGTGTAGGCTTCTGGGGCCAGCTTTAGGCATCTGATTTCTTAGCTTAATTCCTGATGTGATCTAATTTAATTATATTAGCTATTAATCGTAATGACTGTTGACACTGAGAGCTTGCCATTTGTGATATTGAATCTCCCATTGCTCATCAACTGTTTTTGACACAGCTCACTTTTGTTCCACCCTTTTTTATTCATTGATATTCAGGCCTCATTCATCAGCTCAAAGCTAATGATTCTCCCGTTCTTTTTGGCCAGACTATCCCCACCACTTTCCCTCCAGAGGATAAATCAATCAATTTTCTATTACTGCAGAACTCAAAGACATGGATCAATTAAGTTGTTGCTGAGTAATGCATGCATCCCTAATGAAATTAAGCCCTTCTCTCTGAGTGTAAGGCCAGGGGCTTTCCCTGACAGTCCTGTCTTTTACTCGTACCTTCTGGTAAGTCAAGATAGAAATAACATTGGGATATAATAAGGATTTTGTAATGTGTCCTTTCAAACTACTGTTTCAACCAACTAAGATGCGGAATCAAACATTTTACATTAACAAACAACATCTTGTAATGATCTGTTTCTCAACCTTTCTATCTGATTACGCTCCACAAATCCATCAAACGAGTTCAGGAACTGTGTTTTTTTATTCTTGTCAATGCTTTTATTATCTTTTTATTACATATCTAAAAGTAGCCATTGTTATCATGTTTTTTTTTCTCTACTAAGAAATAGTATTGCCTTGTCTTTTCCAGTAGATTTGGTCAAACTTACATTCAAATCATTCATCACTTGCCATGCTAAAACACTTTTATTCTGTATTTATTTAGTTTCACACACTGTAAAGTTTAGCATTTTTCCTAATTTAGGATTCGCTTAAAGTCATCTTTTAATAATGAGAACATACCAAATACACGTCAAAATCTTGCCACATATATTGTTTTTTTTCATTAATGAAATTATTTTTAAAGTTTGCATTCTGTGACAATTATGGCATGAGAGGTTGCCTGGGCAATTTGAACGTAAATTGCTCCACAGAGAAAGAAGGATTGATACTGGGACTAGTTTTCCTGGCTTTAATAAACATTTTTTAAAAAGCATTTCCTTTTCCGCCACTACACAAATACACAAACTAACACCTTTTCCTGACCTCATTGTTGCTTTTTTAAAAGCAGAATGATTCGACACGGTAATTTCCTGAAATGTGAGGTTGAGGGGGGAAACACGAGAAGGGATTGGAAGCACAGATGAAGGCAAATTCAGAAAAGATCTGAGAATCCATTGGTTCCATGTGACCCTCTCAATGCTTCCACCATAACCATTTTTTCTCATGATGAATTGAGTGGGGGATAAACACAACGAGGGGTGAGGAAGAAAGAGAGGGAGAGAACTTGTCCCTTCAATAATCAATTATAAACACTTTGGTAGAGATCAGAGGCAGCGGATGGCTGCGCAGGGCTTTGGAGTGAGAGGGAGAGGAGGAGAAAGTGGAGGGGGCAGGAACCGCTCTGGGGGGCTCTGCTTGGCTCTGGGTTAGTGGTGCCAGTGGAAACAGGGGGAAGGAGGAAAGAGGTGGGGATGAGAGACACTGAGAGACCAGGGAAGCCACCAGCTGAATGAGAAGCAGGGTGCTGTGAGTGCTCAGGTCCTCCCTGCATTCACACCGTGTGTAAAGCTCTCAGCTCCCACTCCACTGCACAAACAACGCATGTACGCTTAATATTCTGCAGACAGTCGTGGTGATCCTTCACATGCTACTGGCAGGTGGCACACTGCTGAATTAGTCGGCTAATTACCAACCAGTATCACATTACGATTGCTGACTTTCTTCCCTTTATTCCCTTTTCCATCTTTTTTGTGATTTCGTTATTTTAATCGCAAACCTGTTCAGTACATATTCTTCCCTTTTCTTCCTGGGCAACTTTGGATTCATTAAAGATACATTACTGGGAAATGTGATTAATGGCTTTGGCTTTAAAAGTTCTGATAATTACAGAAGCTGATTGATGACTGCAAGCGAGATTATGTGATGTTTCCAGAGATTGCATGATTTTGTAGCGTTTTGCCTTAACTGTATTATTAAATATGACACTTGTGAAGGCGAGCGACAGACGGGTCAAAAGGATGTTTCTTGGTTTCACAGAGGACAGGGCACAGATGCTGTCATCTTGTATTTCAGCAGCTGGGGATAGATAGAGTGAGAGAGAAAAGCTCTTGAACTAAGAGGGGCCCATGGGAAGGTGTGTTTTCATCTTCATCCAACCATTGTCTCTAATGTTTCTCTCTTTGTACTGTATCATAGGCACATCCAATAGCTTAAAATATCCCTGTCAACCTCCTTTTGACTTTGTTTCTTCAATCAAAGACTATTTGAAGTGAGAAACACATATTCATAATTGCTTGTGTTCTTGTTACAGATTAGAAATACTAATCAAATCTTTATTCCTAATGCATTGATGTGCTGAAGCATGTACAGTAGGTAGTTTCTTGTGAAGCTCAGGGCTATGGTGTGCTTTGGTGAAGAAATCCTGGGTGTTTCTCAATGTCGAGTACGCTTGCTTGGTAGCACATATCTTCCGAGCGTCTTGCTTCAGAAGCAAGAATACTTCCTGGCATTCGGAAAACAAAGAGTGAAACAGGCTAGCAAGTGTGCAGGTGTGCTTCATACTGTATGAGAGGCCCCGCCTTACATTTTCCGCCACAGATTTGAGGAAATTGGTCCGTGCGCAAAGCATTGTGGGGATTTTAAGACCGCGGAGTCTACACATGTGCAGCCTC
>NW_011354490.1:49309-71628 GCF_000735185.1 Notothenia coriiceps
TGGTCTTTCACCGCCGATGCCGGATAACCCCGGGTTGAGGGTGTTAGTCCTCCCTCTGTCGGATGCCTGTAACGGCAAGCTTTCGCGACCTCTGCGACAATCATGTATACGGTCCCGACGACTCTACGCACTGACAAGAGTGTTTTATCGGGAGTACTTTTCTGTCACAATTTACTCGCTTTACTCCTGCTACCGATTTTACGTACTAGCAAACCATAAAAACTTTTTTATTTTACATCATTTATACGAATATATCCATACCAGGACTGTGAATATAATAAGTTTATATCATACTATCATCAGGTGGAAATTACATAGCCCTTCGAAACTTGGAGGTAAGTAAAGTTTGTAATTTTACTTCTAATTGACAACTAGTTAGGGTCTCACCTTTTACATTCAAAAAGTGAGACACAAATGAAATGGTTAATGTGTATTGGGGTTTTGTGTGTGTGTGTGTGTGTGGTGTGTGTGTGTGTGTGTGGGTGTGTGTGTGGTGTGTGTGTGTGTGTGTGTGTGTGTGTTGTGTGTGTGTGTGTGGTGTGTGTGTGTGTGTGTTGTGTGTGTGTGTGTGTGTGTGTGTGTGTGTGTGTGTCGCGTGCGTGTGCGTGCGTGCGTGTGTCGGTACGTGTGTGGGTGTGTGTGTGTACGTGTTTGTCCTGGACATTTATACGCTGTTCTACTTGACGTCGATGACGCGGAAGGTTATTAGAGACGGTGAATAGAGAGTCGACAACCGCGCCCCGGACCGCTCGTCCGTTGCTATTTGGGTCGACTGTCTTATTCGCGCACGTCGTCGACAATAAAAATCCAGCGCAGGTGAAGACGACAGGTGGAAGGTATAGTGACCTAAACGATTGCTCCGGACCGGTGTGAGGGTAACATTTGACGAGTCCAGACTGTAATTTGTGTTTTAATGAAACGTATATTTTCCCTTACGACGTCGGCCGCTTTCAACGTCGTAAGGTATTTGCGGATATACCGTTTGCCGATCGTTGAACTTCGGTAGAATCCACAAATCTGTTACTCTCTTGATTTATTATAATATTCCATTACTTTTTGTCTACCTACACGACATGGTGGCTTGTATAAGTTAAACGATCCCTTTGTCGTCCTTTCGTCCAGACCGGGTCAAATCATTTAATGTTCGGATCCTTCGAAAAATCTATTGACATGCGTGGTTGCTCTATGTTTTACAGTTTATTGAAGCGAGAGACAACCCTTGCAAAATAGGTGGTTTTCAACGTCCAGAGTCCGTACAATGACATTCGAGAACTAGACCCTTAACTTAAACTTCGGAATTGATACACACCTGGATAACGTGTGTGTGGTGTGTGTGCGTGTGCGTGTGCGGTGTGTGTGTGTGTGTGTGTGTGTGTGTGTGTGTGTTGTGTGTGTGTGTGTGTGGTGAAACATTAATGACTTATTCTCGTTATTTTAATCTACCTGACACACTTATACGACGGACCGTGGAAAGACTCAAGACGTACGTCACTGACCCCGTCCACTTGACATGGTGAGTTCGTTAGACATTTACTAAAGACTACGAAAACTTTCAAGGAGTGTTTGGGTGCGACGAACCCTTCTTTTTCTAGATCACCGTTCCCCTTATCTTTCTATTTTCCTCGACCCTCGACTCCCTCCTTCGCAATTGTCTATTACCTGACTGCCAACAGTATGTCGTTTCTCCTTTCCCCATCTCCTTTTCACCATCCTATGTCGTGGTCCCCACTGGTCTCTCAGATCTTACTTGACAAATATGAAGTGTTCAAATCTGGATCAGTCTGTATCAGATCTGTTGCAGCCCCTTTTTAAGAGATTTGGGTATGGAGGAAAATAGAGAGGGTTGTGTTTTCTGACACTTGGTGAGTTCCCTGACACACCGGGGACACATATTCATGTATATAAGACGTACAAATGTGCATTTTGCATGATAGGTCCCCTTTAAAGAAACATTGACTGGATCCGACAACACTCCACTTTATTTTGGCTTAAACAGAGACGACGTTGCCAGATGATTTAACCTGTGTCTTAGTTCACATAAAATGCCAAATAACTTACAGCAATTGCCTCATTTTCAAGTGCCCTCTTCTTGGTTTTCTTACCTTTATAGATATTTGTTTTACTGCCAACATCCTTCATTTTTGATCACCTGTATCACATCAACTATCCATATTCTTGCCAGACTTTGCAGCAAGTGGTGCACACTCAAAGTATGTTTTCCAGCATTTGGAATTTCGGTTAAATTCAAGTGATTGGACAGGTAATGTCACCAGAATGAAAGGTCACGACCTTCAATTTGGATGCAGTCATTGGTGTCTGCTGGATTTTAGCACGCCTCAGAATAGTGACACACAGAAAAATAACATTTTAAAAGCTTTTATGTTGCCGGTTACATGAACTTCTCACTTAACTGATTACTGGAAATCTGTTTAATGGTTTATTGCCAAAAGCTAAAGCAGCTCTCATAAAATACAATATTATTGATTATTATGACTTTTATTGACATTTAAAAATCAACATTTAGGGAATCTATTATTCAGAGCCCTTCTTAGATAATCTAAATTATATATGTTGAAGATAATAAATTATTATTGATCTCCTAAAACACCTTAGGCTCAGTTTGATTTCAGCAACACTTCATTCATGGGATATTGGCTCAATTATTCACTTTAAAGATTCACAACACAACCATTTTAATTTGAAAGACCATAGGAGAACATTTTTGTTTCATTGTATGTAAAAAATAATCTGTATATTATGTCCCAAGTAGATACACAAAGCTAGTAGTGTCTCATTATGTGTCATGACTGATTAATGCATTGCTTTTACTTAATGGGTAGTGGCTTCATAAAATCCTGATCGACAGTATATCGCGCCGTAACCCCTGGACACACCCCAAAATAGCAGCTCATTCTGTATTATTAAAAATCAACATGTCAGTGTATGTCAGCTAAAAAGAGAATAGAACTCATTTGGGTGAAAACATAGCTTGATTTAAGAGAAAAAAAGCTTTTCTCTGTTCAATAATCGCCTATCAATGTAAACTATGTTTCTTTACTGGTCCTTGTTTATGCAACATTTCCTAGACAGTTATAGGCCTGAGGTTCTCACAACCTGGCTGTCTTTTGATGTTAGTTTCAACACTTAGCCTTTACTACACTGACACAAAAGCTTCCATATTCTACTTCAAGGCACTGCACAGAGTCGCAGCTAGAATAATCTCTTTGTCCAGGAGGCTATAAGAAGTGGATGAGAAAGCGAGGACCCACTTTTTATTTATTTCTTGATAGTCCTGCTCTGGGTCTCACAGTGTCTTTTCCTTGAGATGTAAAATAGAGACGGCCTTGGTTTTCTGGTTCAAAGCCTAGTTTAGTCGGGTAGCAGAGAGTCACTTCATGTGTCAAAGAAATAAAAGGCTCCCACTTAACACTGTTGTGCATGACTTCATCCTGAGATTATGCTCAACCGACTGTAAGGTTGGTGCGTCGGAGAGAAGGGCGGACGCTGAGATCATGGGAGTTTGTTTCTGGGTCTGTATGTGTCTGGTAACTCTTCCCTCAGTGTGTAAGTGCCACTCCTGTCATACACAGGCTTCGTTGTGATGCACATAAAAGGTGTGTGATAGGATGGTTTTAAAACAAAGAATACATCTTGTTTTTTGGAAAGCAAAGTTGTATCATGCTTCAATTTGCAAATTCTAACATCAGATTGCAATAATTTTTACAATTTAAACCATGCCTTTAGTTGCTTTCTCTTTGTGTGTTTACAGATATGATGCCAGTGTCATACAGTGTGCAGTAACTAAAGGGCTAGTGCTATATCAAAACAGACTTTATGCAATATGTAGCATTTCTGAACGACCCTATTTGAAGGTGTGTTAATAAAAGATGGACAACATTAAATACTAAAATAGTTTTGGAAGAGTATTTCTTGGAACACTCAATTAGGTGTAATATAGTTTGGCCAAAAATAAAATATATGCTTAAAGAGCCTGTGACACGAACCCAACAACTGTTGTGCAATGAAATAGTGGGCTACTAGTAATCTCGAACCGTCAGTTTAAAAAAGAAAAAGCGATACCGTTCCGATAAATATCAATAATTTCGAACATCGCGGGAAAATTCCTTCGACTCATTTTGAGGTTTTGGGGAAAGCCGGAAGTGACGTCAATGCGGCAACGCTTCACTGTGCGGCGAGAGAGCCAAACACGGACAAAGTGTGTTGTCATGCGTAGAAATGGTGAATTACTGAGTTTAGGCACGTTAATAACGTTTTAATGAAGTTGACTACAGTATATTCATATTTGTCAGTGCTTTCATGTCAATTCGGCGAACATATGATACATTAAATGATTGTGAGTACGAATGATGATTCTGTGGTCAGGGGGATGTATTTTTGTTGAGCGGCTCTTGGCATTTCCTGATGAAGAAACCACCTTGCTGTTTTGTATGTTGCCAGTCAGTGGGTGTGTGGGGCGCTTTGGAACCAGCGGGGTACGCCGTTTAACCCCCCCTTAGTGTTGGAGGCTGATTTCTATTTTTTAATAGTCTGAGAGATACATCTAAGATCATTGCCATGGTGGTTGGTGGGGAGTGTGTGTTTGTGTTAATATGTGCACGAGAAACGACTAATACAGAGTTCACCGTCATGTGATGAATACAAAACGAGGCGCTCAGCATATGACAATTGATGTGAAGCGTGTGTGTGTGAGGTCAGGAACTGTATGTGTGTAGCGGTGGACCAGGGTCCCGGCCTGGTGCGGGGACGACACACACGCAGGCATTTGGTATGTATTGTCCCCGCATCCCCACACATGTGAGACTATTGTCCCGCATTTGGGTGATGCGTTCGCGCAAGACTAAGCCGAATAGGGTTCGCTGCAGCGGCACCCGCCCTTTTATTATTATATTGTCTAAACGGCATCATGTAAGTTGCGCTGACAGGCGACACAGAGGTCCCCAAGCCCCCCCCCCCGTTGACAGTTCACGAGTATGTCCATAGTGTCTTCCGTCCACCCACCACCCCGTCCACCCAGTAAAAACAAACGTGTGTTTTTTTTTACCACAATGTTGGGGAAATTAATGGATAAAATGCACGGATTACTATTATTATTATTATTCCCACTCCGATCGGGACACTAGGTCCACCGTTTCCCCGCAGCGAGGCTCCCCCCGTTGACAGTTTACGTGGGCTGGGCTGGGTGCAGTGGCGGACTGGCCATCGGGACGAATCCCGATGGGCCAGTACCGAAGTGGGCCGGTCGGATAAGTCACTAGCACATCCCCCACTCCCCCCGTTGACAATTTATTAGTGGTACCGAAGTGGGCCGGTCGAGAGTCCCGGGATGATTTTTAGTCCCAGTCCACCACTGGCTACATGACCGTATGATCGCCCATATTGACGCACCTAATTCCTAAACTTCTAACAGATACAACATAAACCGATCCTTCAGCCTCATATGAGCTCTCAGACACGTTCAAAATTAAACTGTCATCGCTGTCTGAGCTTGCTGCTGTGTGCCCCATAGTGCGTTTACATGCAGATGCTGGGATCCTGAACGGTGCAGCTGGAGCGCTGTGCCCGCAATGACGTCAAAGATAATTTGGCGGGACTTGAAGAATCCCCGAGAAGATCTAGAAAATGGTCAACATTGAAGGGCAGATTAATGGTTATCAAAGTACAAATATCCAAAATCAGTTCAGTAACGGTTTTCAAAGGGACAATATTTACTCAAATTGATGGGTTTGGATGATGGGGGAAACTCGTGTCACAGGCTCTTTAATATCATTTCCACAGGCCTGGTCAATACTTGCTTAACATGTTTGACTGTGGTCAGATACGGTTGGACTAACTGATAGGCAGTTTACTTCAAACTGATGCCTTTGGTGTTATTTTCTTGAACCCCTTTAACAGCAGTTTATTCTCTAGTTGGTCTGAATTATTAAAGCATGTAAAACACATTGGAGGCGATAAGTAAGAACAAGCTAACGCTGCTGCGTCTGATAGTGCTACGGCCACTTCCCTCAGACTACCAAAGCTTGTCATATTTAAATCCTATTTATCAAATCATAATGAGTCTGACATAAAATACCAGAGCATTCAGAATGTTAGTTTCACTTCAAAAAGCTTACAAAAAGAGATGTGCACATGAGAGCAAGAGGGAGGGTGCATATGGCTATTTTATGTATGAAGAAAAGTATACATTTAAAAAAATTAGGTTATAAAAAGACACTGTCATCTAAAACGACTCAAACATTACCATTTCCTATTTTGAACAAATATATTATAATCTTTTTCAATAAGTTGGATTCAGGTCATGACCATCTAAAAACTGTTTGTAATATAAAATTCTGTTATACCAAGTAGTTTAGCCTTTTTGGTCTCTTGGTTATTTTCTCAACCTGAATTATTTAGTTTATTTATCTCGAACTGTTGGTCCGATTGGTTGTAAATAGCACGAACCGAGTGCCAAAGACGTACCACTTTGGTTTTTCTCTTTAATGACATGCAAATAACTGTTAAAAACACAAAAAGCTAAGTTGTGATCCAAGACTTGTCGTAATCCTTGCTGTGATATTAATGCCATATCGCCCTCCCATATCGTGTGCATGCTTGATCTTAGTGTGAGAGTGTGAATGTACAATATGTGTGCGCTCGTATGCATGATTACATGTATGCATAGTTTTCAGTCAGGTCATTGCATTCTAACCTGAATTCGCCTCAGATTTTCTACAACAGACAAGACCTCACGCATCTAGCCAGAGTGAAGAGAGCAGCAGTAAACGGCTATTAATATGCACCGACACAGTCAGGACCCACATTACAACAAGTGGATCTGCATGCCCATTAGTGGCATATATTAAAATGTGGGTTGCCAAAAAGGCACTGTTTCTTCTGCAGTTAAACAGATCTTAATGAACCTTTTGGGTAATGAGGCATTTATCCATGAGGCACAGAGGAACAATGGCAAACATGGCAACAAAATGGTGAGTCCACTGTGTTATCAACTTGCCCGTCATAGGAATAATTAGGCTCTATTTCCTGGTATCATCCCTCTGTTCACTCACATCAATGTTGCATAGGGTGACCACAAGTACCACCAGCATATAGGGTTTCGTCTGCTAAAAGTCAAGAACGTCATTAAGCAGTATGAAGGAGTACATTATTCGCCATTCTTTGTGCGCGTCGTGGTTTTCCATTTCCTGTAGTGTGTTATATATTGGGCATGTTAATGGTCTGCAAAGGCTAAAATCCCAAATTCCCTCCGCTTCTAATGGATAGCTGTCCACCACATTGTTTGTAAAAGTCTAAGGGGCAGGACAACTCTAAGCAGTTGACAAATCACAACAGAGCCGACCAGCTAACCAATCAGAACAGACTGGGGCGCCTTTACAGGTGGAGTCTGTGATTCTAATACAACACCATTTTTCACATGTCATACGCAGTGAATATCTGGTCACAGTCCACTAATTGTCAGTCCTTTTTCTGCTGAACAAAATCTGGTGTTCACACACAGCCCTGGACCTCATAATGATTTGTTTTTATTTATTTTACATTCAAAGCTTTCATCGAGATGTGTCCCTCCGTTTGTGTGTTGTGGAAAAATGGCCACGGGAGAGCAAACTGTGTTTTTTTTATTTTAAAGCAGTGAAGATATTGATCTTGAAAAGCAAAACAGAAACAAATATTTATTGAAGCTGAATGTTTTGTTAGATAAAATAATTACTGGAAATGATTGCATCTATTTTTTTGTATATAAATGTTGAATTTGGACTGTCAAATAAATAACTTTATGAAGCCTTCAGATTTTCGGCACCAACACTGAGCAATATAGCCTTTAAACCTCACTATTTGCTTCATGTTGGCTGCTCTGTCTTAGTGAGGCATTAGCAGTTGAAGGTTAAAGAAGGAGGATAGAGAAAGTGAAGAAGGTGAAACAAGCACTGCTTTAAGTGCCCTTGAGCAAGACAGTGAATCTTAAACACGCTCAGTGGCCAAAAATATAAGGACAGAGGAAAATGGGAAATGAGAGGAAGAGACAAACTGATGGATAGAAAATGACGAAAAGGTTTTATCATCAGTGATGACAGGATGTCATCATCACCCTCACTCCATTTAAAGCGAATATATTTGCCTCAAGCCAGGGTTCAAATGGAAATGTAATTTTCGATGAAAGCAATGGATATTTGAATTTAAATAAGACACTGTCTGTTTCCTTCACATTGCTGGAATAAGTTATTGTTTAGAGCTACATGACATGCATGAATGTTTGCGTCTTTGCATGTTTTCATGCATGTTCAACACACACTCTTTGTTCACAACTTAACCAATTTAACACCAACCAGCTTTCAGTTGACCTCAAGACTTATTAGCTTGTTTACTCTAAATGATAAAGCCAACTTGATAATGCTACCAGGACAAGGCTTGAAACTGTAGTCTAAGAATAGTCTCAGATTTTCAAACCCAAAGAATTACACACTTGTATTAATGCATTTGTAAAATGAATACACCCTTACACACACATACACACTTCTTATCTGGATGACTTTGTCAATATATAATCACCTCTGTGGCTATGAGCAGCGAAGTGAAGAAAATTCAAATGCTACGTTAATCAATGTCTTATCCTTGGCGTTTTTCCAAAAGCTTGTTCCACACTTAGTATACTAGACATCTCCAGACTTAATCTCGCCGTTATCTTGCACAGCATAGGCTATAAAATCCTTATGATTAATTTGTAATACCTGACAAGTATTAAGTCGGAGAGAGTCATTCAAACACAATCCTCTGTGGAGTTGACACAACGACGTGCACGGTACTCCAATCCGTCCCTTGAGCTTCTTTGTGAATGGAAAGACAAATCTTTCATGTGCAATCGCCAGAAAGTCTTTCTTAAATCTGTAGGGGCACATTACACATGGCAATGCAAGTTTCCATGTGTAGCTCCTTTCAACAACAAGTCAGTTCAAAGTGTTTTACATGAGACAGAAGGGCATCAAGAAAATATATATAATAAATTCAAGGCAACGCAGCTGACGTGTCCTGTCCTCTGTTCACAGATTCTGTGTAATGAATGACTTTACAAGTTGGTAACTGCTGTAACCTCAGCTGTTGTACACCCATAAAAACAATGCAGGCGTTCCCATTTCATTTGATAAACAACATCGGTGTACTCCAGCTCATCTTTGATCTGACTTTGAAGGGAGAGTATAATTTAAAGAAGATATAAACAATGGCAGAGAGGGAGGAAACACCTCTTCTGAAGAGATGACACAATATCTGACATGACACAGGGGTGGAGAACAAAGAATAAGCAGGCACTCACATGGGACGGGCTGAGGAGCACCGGTGAAATGAAAGAGGAGAGGAAATGAAGACGTTTGAAAAGAGGATGTGGTTGTGCTTTCAAAAAAGTAGCCGAAGTCCAGAGTCTGCAGCAATGCCTGTTAAAGAGAAACATTGTTGCGTTTATGTTCGCTGACATACCTATGTTTCACAGTGTGATCATCAGGTAAATTGGCGTTCTTGCGTTGGAGTTCAGGGTCATGAAAAAAAAAAACTGGGGTTTGCATTACATGTCCCAGGTATGGTTTATGTGATAAGCAATTGTAATTGAGATAATTAATGATTATCCATTGAGAAGTTTAGGGTAAGCTATAACAACAAATATGACATAGAGGTTTTTCAAACTAGGCAAGAAAAGGCAAAATATTTTAAACATTTTATTCTTTATGTAGATAGATAGATAGATAGATCTTTAATTTGTCATTGTACTGGTACAAATAAAATTACAATGAACTCAAGTAGAATAACACAGAACACCGCAGAACAAACAATACAAACAATACAAATATGAAACCTGCATTTGAGTGCCGCTTTAAAGTTTAGAAGGTACACTTTGGTTGATTCAGTATACTGTATGTTCTTTGAGTTGCCTATGCATTACAATAAGCACTGTAACAAAGCAGATATAGAGCAGATATTGTAGGAAGTGAAAAGGGTTTTGCAGTTGTTTAAATAAAATACATTGCACGACATGTGATTACCTTTACCTTTACAAAACATACTGCAAATAGCTGCTGTAATACAGAAATTTGTATTTTGTTCTATTGCTCTTATTATTGCTTGAGCTTCTGGCAATGATTCCTGTGAGCATAATTGTTGCAACATTAGTAATGCTCTGTGAGTAATAGGAAGCGTTGGTGGGACACTGAAAACTAAATGGGCTAATGGAATATATCTGTCTGACAGCTGGGAGAAATCTGATTGAATGTTTCTCTTTGGCTGACGCTGATATGCGGGACTATTGGATTGTGTTCCCTTGTTTGTGATCCAACACTTAATTACTTCAGTAGAAGTAGATATTTTTTCCGCCTTAATACTTTGGCTGTCCACCAGATAAACCTCTAAAGCAGCAGCACTGAGTACTGGAGTTGTCTCTTTAACTACTTTGTTTAATTTAAACCTTCTTCCAACATTTGCTGTCGTTCTGGAAGGGATAATCACAAAACAAATCTAGAATATTTTACCTCAATTATGCTAAGACAGACCGTAAAAGTATGCATATCTGCTCCACTGGTCCCATTGTCCTGACTAAGGCATGTGTTAAACAGCATGGCACACATTGGTGTCATAATATCTTCTTACTGTGTGCTGGAGATATTGAGCGTCAGGTCGTGAAAACGTGATCCAGCACTCTCACAACCAACGCTACATCAATACCACTTCACCCAATACACTTGGGGAAATATGAGTCCCCCTTTCTCTGCCTAGACACCATAATAGGCAATTAAACAGCTCATGTGGTGGAAACACAACACAGTTGATGAAAAGGAAAGGAGCATTTAGAGGGTGACTAATTAACAATAGATCTGGATTGGAGCCGATTACATATTTCTGTTTCCTGTGTATTGAACTCTGGCAGCTGATAAGTGGGTATATGGATGGCAAATTGCACCTGTGAAAAAGCAGCTTGTATTACATTTCATTGAACCGTCTTTCACTATTGTTGTTAATCGTGTTGTGTGTGTTCAGGTAATTAAGTTTCCGGGGCTGAAGAGTGAACTCATCCATCCTAATAATAACGATCCTGGTGTGCTTTACATGTTATTGTCTCTCACTTATCTGAGGGAAATATGTTTCCCAATAGGTCAGTGTACACAAGCTGACGGGCAGACACATTAGAAACCCTGTTTGTATTTGTGTCTGTGTCTGCATCGCTTAATTTAAAAAGGATCCGTGCATATGACAGGACAATTAATGGGATTTATTTATGAATGAAAAAAATATATATATATACAAAAAATATACACTAATAATGATAGTAAAAAGCACCTCAGATTAAGACCCAACCAATATGTTTACAAAACATTTTTTTTAATTATATGTCCGGCATAACTTCAACAACATAACTACATGGTTTAACCCAAATCTTAACAATACCTATACATTTTATAATCCATAAGCAAAACGTATGCTTGTATTAGCTCATGTAACTCAATACTAGCTCTACTAATAAAATAAGGTATTGCTCCGTTTTTTACGGCATGCAGCTGCCATACATTTTCTATTGATGGTTTATACTGTGCAACCCTAGCCCAGATATCCCTCCTGGATTTCTAAGCTAGTCCTCAAGGCATGCATGGTT
The DNA here is from genome assembly GCF_000735185.1 of Notothenia coriiceps. Lineage (NCBI taxonomy): Eukaryota > Metazoa > Chordata > Actinopteri > Perciformes > Nototheniidae > Notothenia > Notothenia coriiceps. The sequence goes on from NW_011354490.1 coordinate 60,957, forward strand.
AACCACCTGAGACCAGATTCAGCCCGTGTCCCTGTAATTGGAATCCAGCCTCTCTAGCTGAGATAGGACCGGGAGCTTACTCAATTTAGATATTTACTAACCATGTAGCTACAGCTTCCACTGTTTGCACTCTCAGGAGGACTGTGTGTCCTTGGACAAGTGAGCCCTTACATGGACCAAGCATATGTTGGATTTTTTCTCTTTTCATTTCCCAAATGAGAGAGACCAAGAACAGGTTGTTTCAGAAACCCATTAAGAAGCAACACTCCTTTTGCATGTACTGTATGTAACCCCTAACTACTCCAGGGTCAGTTCTCATCAATAATATAACAAAAAGCACAGGTCGCAGGTGGTCTTCTGGGTCTAGGGGCTCCTTAAGTATTGCAGTGTAATGGAAATGTCCAGTCACACTTAAAGAAAAGGGAAAACTGTACTCTTTCAAAGCCCCTGTACTGTGGCCCTCATAACTGATCAGCTGTAGAGTCCCCAGTGTTAAGGTGAGGCAGGCTTTCCTGTATCAGCTGACGGCAGTCCTTGAATAAGACATTAGTTTTTTCGCTTTTTTTCTTCTCCCCCCATTATTTTAATAACTACCATCTAAACACACCATTACTCTGTCTTGCTTTTGCTTATGTTCTTCCACATACTTCTGTCTTTAAACATGCCTCCAAGCTTTGTTTCAGGCATATCAAAACCTTTATTAAAGGGGCCCTATCATGCAAAATGCACTTTTGTACGTCTTTTATACATGAATATGTGTCAGGGAACTCACCAAGTGTCAGAAAACACAACCCTCTCTCTTTTCCTCCATACCCAAATCTCTAAAAACGGGACTGCAACGGATCTGATACAGACTGACACAGATTTGAAAGTCCTGTGACATCAGGAACGAGTAGCTCCGCCTATATGGCCAACTCTCCACCTATCAGGGGAATGTGGGGTTGGGCCATTGCCGCTCGAAAGCGCTGGAGACGCTGTAGTAGATATGCCAGGCCTGTAAGTGGCGCTGTAGTCTGCCACAAAAGCAGGGAAGAAGACTTCCTGCGCATTGTTGCCATGGTTGCCATGGTTGCCATGGTTGCCCTTCTGTTTGTTCTCCGCTGTGGCTCTTTTTCTCCCTCCACGAGGCAAGCCTCCTGCTGCTGTAATTCAATGCAATCCCTCCCCGTTGAGGCAAGCACTATATCTCTCCGGTTAGTCCACCAGCAGATGACAAACACCCACCTCTCCGCCTCTTCCAAGGAACGAGGGGACCGTGCGGCAGAGTTTCAGTTAGGTTTGTTTTCGCCGGTCAACATGTCCGTTAAAGTTTAAATTAAAAGAAAAGTGCCGGTCAAAGGTCTTCTTTGTTATTTATTGAGCTTTAAAACAAATTAATAACGACTCTATATAATCATATAAGAAGAGGACGGAGATCTCTTTTTCTCCCCCTCTTCTGAGAGCCCAGCAGCTGATCTCAAAGCACGCTCCCCTCTCCTGCAGGGGGGCGTGGTCAGCTGCAGCTCATTTGCATTAAAGCAACGTCACAGAATCAGCCCCTGCAAAAACAGGGCTGGAAAGAGCAAATAGAGCGAAATGAGGTATGGCTAAAATGCAGGATCTGTTTGGTATTTTGGAAAGAAAACTATATTTATATACTTTATATAGGTATGGCCCTACAATATATTGTTCAAATATAGCATGATTGGTCCACTTTAAGTTAGTAGTTTTCAACATAACATAAAAAATCTACAGAGCTGCTTCTTTCTAAGAATGTGAGACTTGTCAACTCTTCCTCCACACTACTGCAGTTTTGCTTTTATTTTTTATATATATTCTATTTTATAATGTAAACAACAACTGTATTTTGTTTGGCAACCCTGTCTTGAACATTGACAATAAATGTCATAAATGAACTCTGATTCAAGAATAATTGTCATCACACAGTGAAACTGAAAGGAAAGACAGGACCTACATTAATCATAATCTCACGAAAGGAACAACGGATTATGATTTTCATTTTGACAAATGGCTTTTCTTATGTTTTCCACATTACAGTTAATACACTGTGTTGCAAATGAACAAATAATGGACACAGGGCAAACAATAGGCCCATTGAAAGACTGTGTTAATTCTGTACTCTGCTCCGGGGGCAGATTTGTGCCTCTCGCGTACAATACAATTTATTTTTTCAGTATTTATCAACCGACCACACTGAGGCCTATGCATTCAGACTGGATGATTATATCATGCTCTCTGCTTATGGATTAGAGAGAGGAGACACATCATTTGCTCGTGTGTCTGTGTGACAAAGTGAACTGCAAGTATACTATATGTATGGCAGTGCAACCATATTTCAAGAAAGCAATCTAGTATTCGATCGAAAATGCCAAAGAGAAGAAAAAACAATATTCACATACTAGGACATACACTATACATACAAACTGTGGCATAATGCAGTTGTCTTGTCTGAAGCCCTGGCTGGGATGATGATGATGATGATGATGATGATGATGATGATGATGATGATGATGATGATGATGATGAGGTGCAAATCCGAAAGCCATTACACCTCCCTATGAGTTCTATTATCACCACTGACTGATAATTGCATTGGGCTGTGGTGCTGCGAGAGCGACAGCGCGGTGCCGGTGCTTTTCTTTATGGGGCAACCCGATATGATCTTCAGGCGCACTGGTGCGAACACTCTGGACTTTTTATGGCGTCCTTTTGTGTCACACGGGCCAGACGGAGCTGAGACTGAGAGATAGGAATGGAAAGAAAAGGGACAAGAAGTTAATGTTAATTAAAAGAGAAGAATGAAGGAGGGGAGAGCAAAATCAAATCTCATTTATGAGAATATTTACTGGTCCTCTGCTCTCGTTTTTATTCATCCTTTTCTTTCAAAAGAAAATGACGCTGGTCTTACTGTTAAATGGATGACGAGTCATGCAAGGACGGCTGAGTGGAGGAAGGTGAACTAAAAAGACATCTCCTATACCATCACTTGTGTAAGATAATGTCATCTCTATTTGCATTCCAACATTCACTCATTGATATTTCACTTTAGATGAGCTAGACTGAAAAGGCTCCCCTGAGGAGAATCTGTTGGTTTCAATGGGGATTTAGATTCTATAACAAAAAATAATGAGGCAGCGGTAGACAAGAGTCTGGTGGTCACTGGTGAGCTCTTTAGTGAGACACTCCAGGCTGAAGGCAAAGAAACAAACTGAACTAATGCTGAGATGCTTCTTAGCAAGCCACTAATCAACAGAGCTGTCGGCCAGCATAATGCTGTCTTTTGTAATGGGAAACTCCCAGGTGTGATGTGTGTTACTGTTGTGCTAACAAGTAAGAAAGTTCAGTCATCCTACCCAGGAACAACAAGAGCAAAGGCAGATGAAACACCAGAACCTGTTAAGATCCATCATTTTGGAAAATTTTAATCAGTGCTAGGTGTATCGCATTTAATCATTTTCTCATAAACTGAGTTGCAATAGATCAAAAGTTGATGTTCATGTGCTCTTTCTCAGGCAGCTTAAAAGAGCGCTCGGTGGCAGAATCACATTTACATGGATCTCGTGAAGCAGTCAGAAGCTCATCTCCTTCCCCTTTGAGCTTTGAAAAAAGATGCATCTGCAATTATTTTCCTTTCTCTCCTGCCTTATCATTACCTCAGAGACCTCTCTCTGGTTTCGTCTTGGTTGTCCATCAAGAGCGCTGCTTTGATATTCATGTAGCGGCATGATTGAGATGCGAAGGAGATAGTTGCAAGGTCCTAGGTCATCTTCTTCTCTTTCTCTGTTTCCTTTTCACATCTTACACCTTTCCTTCCTTATCCCCTCTCATCTCCTGCCTTGGTTCATCTTTTCAGCGGCTTCTTTGAGGTTGTATTACTGAGTTTGTGCCTGCATCGCAAAATCCTTTTTATGTGATTCCCATAATTATCTTCAGTTTTAACCACAGAACACATCATGACATACTCTCGGGTCAAATTGAACTTGGTGAAGGAAGGAGGGGAGAAAGGGAAAGTGGAAGGAAGACATTCTTTTTTTTTTGCTCTAACAACCTCTTTGAATTCTGGAGTGTAATATGTTGCATATAACGTCCAGACACATCCGTACTCTTCAGTTACATTTCTATCAACGTAATTCAAAGCCCTACCACTTCAGGTTTCAAAAACGTTCTGCCTGTTAAACTGAAGCCGCCACTGGTCTGGCGTGAAGGCTTGGTAATTTCCCCTTCAGGATGAGTAAAAACTACTTCTAATTATTGGATTTGTTCGAGACAGGAAGAACGTTTTGACCCTCTGAGAAAAGAACACATTTGAGAAAGAATTTGGGCGAAGCCACTTGATCCGGATTTACTGTGGATTTGTGATTTCTTCCTGCAGACAGAACTAAACTGAACTTTTACCCTTTTTTGCCTTTGTCTCTGAGGGGCTCCTGTATTACACCTTCAGACTAGTTTGTCACATATCTTTCTGTACCTCTGCATTATTATGGCAGCAATAAAATGCTGATTTGTCTTGGCTAATGTTTCTGAAATATATGCCGTTATTCTCAAAGTGTTGGTGTATACTGACGCTAGTGGGAATGCCTCTCAGATGTGACCATTCATCTATTCACACACACTTGCATCACGCAGTGCTAGTAAACTGTGATGCAACCTTGGCCTTTTCATACCTAGGTCTTCAGAGTTGTAAGAGCATAAGTTGTGCGGACTTCTGAAACGCGTTGGACCTCCCGGTAACAGCATTTGCACCACTGACCTTTTCAGACTGGCATGCTTGTGCTGTCCCGGCCACGTCTGTTAAGTCAAAGCCAATATCCAGTGACTTATTTCATTTGGCTGCTCGACTATATCCTCTCAGCTGAACCGCTGTGCCTTAGGCAAAGATAAAGCTGCAGCCTCAGCCCTGAGGGGAAGCTGTGGATGTCCCCCCTCATCAGCCCTCAGCCACTGTCACAGAGGAACAACACAGCACAGGGATCAGCATCACGAGGTTACATGTGGCTTGTGCCATGTTTACGCTTCGCTTTAGGGTTCTGGAGTACCGCCAGGCACATTGACTGAGCCACTTAAAATGGTCAGGCAGGCATCATTAAGTTAAAGCAGCACAGTTGTTGGTAGGCTGCTGTTTGCCGTATCTTGGGGTCTTAAAACCCTGATGCCTTTGTGTTACAGTGAACAGGAGTGGCAGGGGAAAGGAAGCAGGGGTAGAGGAGGCTGGGAATGGGCTTTGGAGGACATGGACCTACAGAGCCTTGCCTGCAGCAAGAGCATTTGGTATTCACCCTCTGAGGGTTGTGTCAGCAAACTCTCAGAGGTCAGCATGAGAAAACGCATTCCTCCCACACACTCAGACTCTTGGAGATTAGATAAATATCACAAAGTTCACTTTCTTTCAAAGGGTAAGACATATAAATAAATATAAGCATGTTTAATCTCTCCTGCTGTTCTTACGATTTCTTAAAGCTTAATACATCTTTGTATCAGCAACAATTTCAAGGTTTTTTTTAGAACTTAAAAAAACACAAACTTGCGTGATCATTTTGCATATGGTGATTTGTTTCACCTCTTTTGCTTTAACTTCACCAAGAGTAACGATTGCTGTTGAAATTTAGAAAGTTGCAAAAAGCCCTATGAGATCACATTTTAAAGTGCTCAGCCTCTACATTTATGTACTGCATGGTGAGCAAGAAACTAGCAAGTAAAAAAAGCTCATTTTTATGGCTATACATAAATAGTGATGATTGATTATACTGTATTATTTGGTTACAATGAACTTAAGAGCAAGCATTAGTTTAATTTGACACAAGGCAGATGTGTTTAAAATGAGGGTCTGTTAGATACGGAAAATATCCCCAATCTCTGAAGTAGTGAAGTTGAACTTATTTATCTTTGTAACTTTTAAGAGTTTATGACTTTTGTCTTGTGACCTTTGAAAGTATAGCCCTCAAAATTGAAAAACAAAACAAAGAACATTGTGTCATTGGTTCCACTAGTGTCCTTTAAAAACATAGTCGACAATGCTCACTTCTCTTCTTTCATCAGTACAGGTGTGATGAGAGCCCTTGTTCCTTTGAAGGAACGTGGCATGAGCACAATATGTGTTACGACTTGTGCATCATGGAGCACTGTGTGCATCCTCTCCAAACCTCTTTAGAAGCTTATTGAGGCCTTTATTTGCTGCATGGGGAATCTGAAACCGTCTCAAGGCATTTTTCTCCTGTTTTATAAGGTATAATGATACAGGGACTGATGATGAGAAAAAACCTTGTGTAGTAATAACAATGCCTCTGATTGGAGGAGTAGACATCTGTGACAAGGTATAGGCACTTTCTTGGTACAAAGAGGGATGGCTTTTGACAAAGGTAATTGAGCTGACCTCTAGTTGGGTGCAAGAGAAATATCATTGGTTGCTTTTAAGGCTCCAAGGCAGCAGAAGGATACTTGTTAAATGCCAAGGAGCTGCTGCTGTGGTAGCCCTGTCTCTCAACACTTCTCTTCTCCACTCTGCTGCTCTCCCGCTCTTGTCCCCATTCCGCTTTTTCTCCAACCTGAAATTACATCTGGACCTTTTCTATTCTGTCTTTATTTGTTTCCACCGCACCTTTTTTTGTTTAGTTTTTGACTAGGCAATGATGAAAGCAGGAGGGCATTTCATCAAATCTCATATGCTTTCACATCTTTTTTTCAGCATTGCGGGTGCATAGAGAGTTGGGGCAAAGCAAAAGAGGAGACAGTGGGGTGAAGTGGGTAGGGGGCAGTCATCGCACTAAGTGAATGTGGAGAAGTGCCAAAGACAAGAAATAATGGAAGCAAGCTTTTTGATTTGTCCATATTTCTAAGTTGTAACATGTCTGTGAAAACAGACTGAGGAGAGAAGTATTCTGTTGAACAAACGAGACACTGAAAGAGACTCAAACAGAAATGTTAAGGATTCATACAATTAATAAAGAAAGAAATATGATTACGGTAAGTCAAACTGTATTTTAATAGCTTAAAAATAATCTTTGGAAAATATCGCATTCGTGGATACTGATGGATAGATGGTGTGTGTGTGTGTGTGTGTGTGTGTGTGTGTGTGTGTGTGTGTGTGTGTGTGTGTGTGTGTGTGTGTGTGTGTGTGTGTGTCCCTTTGCCAAGTATACCCACGAGTAGTATCATCACTCAGCTGATGCCTACTGTGCTAAATCTGAAATTGAAAAATGTAAAATATTAATTCAGACATTTGGCCCTTCTGCACACACACACACGCACACACTTCCCTTACCTGTACACATTCCTTTAACCGTATGTCTTAGTGAGGCCTTTCCAATTTGATAAATACTGATCATGTTGAGTATACTCAGGTATTTCTGCTTCCGTGCAAACATATCTGTGTGTACACTCATGCTAATTCATTCTTAATTCAAAATATATCAATGCTCAATAAATATTGACATCTCTTCCTCAACAGATGGCAAATATTGACAGCCGCTATTATGGGGGCTTTGTGTATTGTGTTTTTCAACAGAGGGACATGCTTTTAGTTGGCTGATTGTGTAAGCTGTCAGCTGAGCTGTTGTATTGAAGAGATGATATCATTTGAAAATAAAATGGACCTGATATGGCACTGGAGGAAAACTCAACGGGAATTAGTGATTATTCACACAGAGGTGAATACCAGAACCACATCTCTACGCAATCCATCTAATATTTCTGAGACATGTCTCTCAAAACCGCAAATGTTAACTCGTGGTGCGAGGTGAAAAGTCTGGGGATCAACACATTAGTTTTGATACTTCTTCTGGGAACAACAACTGTCTCTACACACTTTTCTGGCAATTCAGTCAATTGCTGTTTCATTCAGGACCAAAGTGTTTGACCAACCAGCAGCCCCTTCCATTGAGCCAAACTGCTTAATGAGTTTGAATCTGTCTTATTGCGATAACACAGCTTATTTTCTAAAAGATAGTTATTTCAGAGTGAAATTAAAAGAGTTAAGTGCAGTGACCTCTATTTGCGAATTTTTTCTGGACGAAAGTTAGAGAAAACAGAGTCCTATCGGCTTGATTTCCTTTCCCTAGGCTAGGGCCTATGAATCAGTTATACAGTTCGTCCACTGACAGAAGTCTCAGTAGTTCATAACCCATTTATAATGCATGATATGTTGTGTTCTGTTGTGCAACTCTCACTTTTTCTTGACTGGTAACACTACTGTTGTTGCTGTTGTTGTGCTTTCACTGCTCTCTCTGTACTTATCTGCACTTAATCTAAAAAGCTGAGGCATGTCCCTCTGGATATTGTTAAAAGGCATTGTAAGGAAATGTAAGAATTACTAACTGGAGTAGAATCAAACGCATTTGCGGCTGTGAAACAAGAAAGGTTAATTTCAAGACCGACCTCATCACAATATCTCAGAATGCATATATCATACTTTCATCAGTGAGAGATACAATTTTGCCGTTTTCGTTTTACCTCCATCTTAATTTAGAGAATTTAAGACAAGTTCATATACACTGACATCTCTCCATAACATCCATCCATCTATCAAGACAGAGCGCAATTGAGCCCCTGTTATACTTATCTGACTATCTAAGGGTGCCTCCAGAGAAATGCATAAAACCTGCTGTGTGTTATGATGTAGGAAGTCTGGAAAACCTGTACATACAAACTCCACACAGAGTCGTCATGTGTCATGATGTGGGACGACCAAGTGGCCAAGTTAAGATCAGATTATATCAGTCAATGCCTTCAGGTGTCTACACCGACTGATGCCAACAAAGTGCTATTCTGAATGTATCTTTTGATTAAGTGCTGAAGGGTTGGACAAGAGCCGAGCACAAATTAGTCTGTCAAGGTTTAAGGGATACATGTAATGCCCAAAAATAATGTTTTTCTTGGTACATTCATCACGAAAAATTGTTACTTTGATTTTACAATGGTAGCTGATCCATTGCAATGTGTATTTTAAGCCATAGGTCGGAATACATTGTCCGTCTCCACTGCTATAATTATTTCTGAACCTCTCACAGATTAAATGCATTATTTCTATAATCTTTTAAGACAGACTTTTAAATAAACACTTTCTAAGCTAATCAGACAACGATATAGGCAGATAAAGGACTGCTTTGGACTGATAATGTTGATGATGATACGTATTTTTATTATCAGATTAAGTGATTTGGAGATACTTGGGGATCTTTTTAAAGCCTCAGTTTGGATCAGTGTTTCCAGTGAAGAAGGTATTCCTTTAAAAATAGATTTAATAAGCTACTGTATTGAAGTCAAATGAGTTGGCTTCAGAATTGTAATAACTGAATGATAATAGGTATATGAATCTTGGCCTATATTGTTTTTCATTACGACTGATATAATCAATTTTCAGTACAGACAAATCGTTAAAAGAGCATGTTTTATAACCAATGCTTAAAGATTTTGAATAAACCATAACACCAATAATCAAATATAAAGATACAGAAGCCTGAGATGAACTTGTGTTGGGTGACAACAGCAACTATTGCGGTGACAGGGGCAATGAATAGCAGTGCAGCGGGGGCTCAGTGAGGGTAGTGTATGTAAGGTCAATAACCTGCTTCATGTCAATAACCTGCTTTCATGTCAATAACCTGCTTTCATGTCAATAACCTGCTTAAAAAGCTGAGGGTTAGACTAGGTTTCTTTTTCAGAAACAAGTCCTGTTTCTCGCTTGAAGCCAGGAAAAGGCTAGTCACTGACCTTTTTACCTGTGCTGGACTATGGTGATTTGATATATATGAATGCACCTGCCCATTGCCTGGAAAAGTTAGATGCCGCCTATCACAGTGCACTGAGATTTGTTACTAACTGTAAAGCACTTACTCATCACTGTACCCTGTATGCCAAGGCAGGTTTGCCTTCAATAACTGTATGGCGGCTCAGTCATTGGTTCATTTATCTATAAAGCCATGTTGGGTAAACTACCAACTTATATATGCTCTTTGATCTCACAGAGAGTTGCAAGTAGCTATTGCCTGAGATCCCAGGATGTGTTTTTATTACATGTGCCAAGTAGTAGGACTCTTTTAGGTACTAAAGCTTTTATGTGTGCTGCTCCTCTAGCTTGGAACACTATGCAAAAACAATTGAAACTGAGCATTTTGGTTCCCTTGCATAATTTTAAAGCTTGGATAGATGAAATGTTATTAGATATCTGTCATTGTGAATAGGTTGCTAATGTATACCCCTGTAATTATGTTGTATTGATGTCCTTTTTGTTTTCTGTTGTTTGTATGTGTAACCAATGTGCTGCAGGTCTCTTGAAAAAGAGATTGTTGATCTCAATGGGATTTTCACCTGGTTAAATAAAGGCTACAAACAAACAATTAAAGGGCGGAAGATTGCACCAGACAGGGATCACTGAACCCCTCTCTCTCTTTTCCTCCTTCACTCTGTCTCACTTGACAGACTGAACGAGTCTCCCAACGGCAGAGATTAAATATAAAAGAAAAAAAAAATAAGTGCAGCAAGAGGGGAAACTGGCGAGAGTTATCTTATTAAAACTTGAAAGAGTGATGCAAAAGAGGAGGAGATTCAGAAAACTGGAGCTGGGGAATATATTCAACAACTACCAGATGGCCACAATGTGTGTGTGTGTGTGTGTGTGTGTGTGTGTATGTGTGTGTGTGTGTGTGTGTGTGTGTGTGTGTGTGTGTGTGTGTGTGTA
>NW_011354490.1:71677-83792 GCF_000735185.1 Notothenia coriiceps
GGTTTCCTGGCGTTTCAGGCTGCAAAAGTTGAGCAATGTTCAGGCTTTTGAAGGCTTCTGATGCTTTCGGTGGATAGCGTCAGTCCAATTCAAATCATATGCCAGTACAACAAGCTCTAGCCATCAAACCGCATTGCTTCCTATCCCCAGGGGCGGGAGATTCATGTGATTGGTTGTTGGTCGAGCTTCAGACACGCCCGCCGGCAAGCTTTTTCCAAAGCCGCTGTGTGGACGAGCCGTTACTGTACCGGCACTTCAGCTTCAGTTGTAGTGACCTTCAAATTGTAAACAATGTTCAACCTTTTAGTCAAACAATTCCACACTGTGCAGACTGTGCAGACCAGGCTAGAGGAGACGAAGCAATAACTTAATTGTTTGTTTTTAAAGGTTTCATTGTCTTTCTTTTGAGAAAACTTTTGATGTATTCCCACCAATATGTTTAAGATCGGAAGCTTTCTTTATGTGTTCAACTGATATTGCATCCAAAGAAGATGTGGCGATCTTCTTCTGAATTCATTTATTTACGCTCGATAACCTAGGAGATTGTTCACTTTCTGAAATTGCAGACTGAGGGTTTGTGGCCGTAGCTGTGCCTGTGTTTGTGTTGTTGCCTGTGTGTGTGTGTGTGTGTGTGTGTGTGTGTGTGTGTGTGTGTGTGTGTGTGTGTGTGTGTGTGTGTGTGTGTGTGTGTGTGTGTGTGTGTGTGTGTGTGTTTGATTTAGTTTGAGTGTAAATGCATGACTGCACTCCAGCTCACTGGATTTTGATATTTCCATGTAAATGGGTGCTTGGCTTTCTATGCCAGACTGACGAGAGCATGAATAAACAACACCTGGACAGAGACAGGAGGATTACTTTGATAAAAACATGCAAGAATGTCGTCGTTTCTCACAGGTTCCCTTTTAGTTCTTCACCTAGATGTGGATAGACGTCAAAACTATATAGGTCGGAAAAGAGTGAAGATATAGAATAAATGACAATATCTGTTTTGTTTTCCTCCTCTGGTTTTTGAAGTCGTGTGTCAAGTCGGTGATAATGTTAGAGACAGAGGAAACAGAAGCAGGCAATAAATTGCTAAAATAATACATATATTTTTCCATTTTGCCATGTCAAAGAACTTTCCTTAACCCTTAAACAAATATTTACAAGTAGGATACAGGGCCAAACATACAATGTCACAATCTCCTTTTAATATTTTATTTTTACTTTAACATCCAGAAAAGACTGAATGGAAACTAAAACTAGAATTGAACAGAAATCCTTCCTATCTTTGTATAGGAGCCCTTTTTTAATTTTTTTATCTGTTATTCACGGAAACACAACATTTCAAAAAAGAAGATAGTTCTCTACAGTTCTCCCGTATTGATCACTTTGAGTGTTCTCAGCATTTGTCCTTTAAAATGACCTATGTTTATGTTTTATAGAATGCGACCTCTTGAGACCCGTATGAAATGTCTCAATAACGGATGACGGGAGTATTGCAACAAGTTTATAGCGGCTAAATAAACACCCATCAGGGATGAGGTTGAGGACAATGGTTATGCTTTGATCTGACTATCAGATGGATGTTCATGAGTCAGCGCTGGTTAATTTAATCTGTGACTAGAAACTTACCCTAACCGTAACCTGTGCCTAAACTTTACCAAGTCTCAAGGCTCTCATCAGAAGAAATACTTGAAGGCCAATGTGTAACAGTTGGAAGGCACTGACAGAAGAATTTGCATTTCAAGTCAAAGGTTTTGAAAAAGTGTGGGGTCATCAACCTATGACCCCACACTTTCCCTTATCATAACCAAACGTTTTTGTTATTGCCTCAATCTAACCACGTCTCAGGAGGCTAATTCGAAGGTGTACATAAAGGCAATTTACTGTCATTTTGGAAGGCACTGAAAAACAATGTTGATCTTCCGATTGGAGGACCTCCAATCATACATTTTGTTTTGAGGTAATTTGAGTATTTGAGGCTAATGCTAACGCAAAACTAGCATCTTGAATAGAAGCAGCTGCTCAGTTGACCCAGGCTCGGAACTGAGTGCCAGACAGCGGGACACTAATTACAAAAGCTTTCAACAAAATCAACAGAACAGTGATGAACTGTACGGGGGACACTCCCTGGCTCTGAGCATTTTAGTGATTGCATTTAATGGAGAGATAAAGTCAGGGCGGCAGTATTGTTCGTTCCAGGGACATCGGTCCAGTTGAGCAGCTGTTTCCAGCAGCTGCACAAACATTAGATACAATTAAAAACACATCACATTGTGTAGATCAGGTATGCGTATTGTTTTATATAAAGCCAGTTAGACTGCGGGAAGATCCTTTACATTAAATCAATAATGTCACGCATTATTCACTGTTGAAGGGTACAGTCATTCTGATTTAAATGGTAATTAATTTTGATATATGTCAGACACATGTAGCCGCAAAGTGCGCAGCTGTTTGCTCTGTGTAATACTTTGTATTGTGCCAGTTAGCTTAGCGTTGACTTGATCTATCAACTTTAATACATTTTATTTTACTCAAATACACGATTGATTGTTAAAGTGGGTTGAGGTTTTTTGGGTTTAAGAAATGTCTTAACATTTGGATCCAAATCATTTTTAGTCATTTAGTTTATAAGACTTGTTCTTATCTCCAGAAATAAACCATCATCAGTTTTCTCAATATTTAAGGCCATGCAGACCTGGGAAGACATTTCGTTTTATTTTTTTAAAGTGTTACACTCTTATTATAATCTTTCCTCTTGCTCTTGTTAGCATTCATAAGGGTAAGCGTTCTCTGGCCTGGAGTGAAACTTTAACCAGGGCAAAAGAAATCAGAGAGGAGTGAGAAAGAAAAAAGACGAATATATTTGGGGATGGTTTTAGACGAGGAGAAATTGTCAGACAACCCAGCCACTCAGACAAAGTTATCAGTATTAACGTGTCCATTTTATTTTCCCCTTGAATGTCCGGCAGTACACAGACAGAACACCTCTATTAACCTCGAGGACGACAAATTGATGCTAGGCAAATAAACAAAGACATCATTGTACCAGATGGGATTGCAGACGCTTGCTCACAGAAAACAGAGGATTCCTTTTCTTTAAAATAGATGCATCACAATGAGGAAACAATGGTCCACTACGTTTTACTGCAGGGAGCTTAATTTCAATTTTCGCTTTGTGTGAAAAGCCGCCTTCTGCATCCTTGGAAATGTCTTTCCGACAACCCAATAAATAATGAATATGTTATTATAAACTGAATGTCCCAGTTAGGTTTGTGTCAGTTTAATTCATCAATAATTCCGACCTTGTTTACCTTTTTACCCCTACTCTCCTTACAGAACCTTTCTGTCCTCTCCCATCTGATTCTACTCCTCAGGCACTTCAGAAGAAGTTCTTTCTCTCCACTGAAAACAACATCTTCCTGTTTAGCTTTGCTCTGAACCTCAATCGTTCTTTGTGTCATTAATATCCTCCAGATGTTGCCTTGCGCAAGTGGTTTTTCTCTGTGGGGAACTTGCTCTTTTGAAGCCTGTCTCTGTGACCACAGGCTTTGACCCAGCGCCAAACCTACACTCTAAAAACAAATTAAGGCGTCCTTTCATCACCACTTAATTAAATGCATGGTTGCAGGATAAAAATGTGAGTTAATTGATTTATATAAACATTTTAAGTTGCACACATTAATTTATAAGTTGTGTTGACGTAATAATGTTGGTAATTACATCAACTTAATATTGTGGGTCATTTGAACTCTGATTTCTGCGTTAATTGACTTAAAACAAAATTTAAGTTGTAGTAAGTAATGCAATTGGCTTGATAACTTAATTGTTCTACACCTTGAGTTAAGGACTTCAAGTAGGCCTACACTCCCACTTAACATGCCTGGACAAGTTCCGACAGTTAAGACAAATAGAAATATACAAAGGACATTTTAAGGTGAGTGTCATCTTTTGTCATTCAAATACAGTAGATGGCCTTGTAGTTGCACTGTAGGCAAATTGCTGTTTGACCAACATTAGCAGCCTTTGAACTGTGAATAGTTATGTGAGAGGGTACAAAGTAGTAGAGGCTACTGTGAGAGTAAAAATACTTTGGTTACTATTGTGATATCGCTTTTTATTAAAAATGAATCTCGGTGAAGCAGATCAAGGACATGCTTCTTGAGGTAGGATCGTTATTTAGAGTTATCATTGAAATGCAAGTTGTTGGCAGTCACCCATTCAGAATATATTGATTTAGGTCATCTCTCTTTTTTTCCTTTTTCAAAAATAGCACAATACAATTGAAGTACGCAGAGAACTATAGCCATCTGTAAGTTATTATTTTATAATCAAATCATTATTATTGAACTCAAAGACTCTATTTTCTGAGGAAGCTGAGATCCTTCCGCGTGTGCAGTAAGATGCTGGAGATCTTCTACCAGTCTGTTGTGGCCAGNGTCAGCTGTGATTCAGGTGTTCATGCACCTTATCATATGGCATGTGTCAATAAATGTTCAAACAAAATGAATTCTCTCCTGATTGAAACATCATGTGTTGAAATAAACAACTGCAATTACAAAATAAAAAGTGAATTGCCTAATATTTTCTTGTGGAATCAATTAATTTCTTTCTTTAAAGGCAAAAACATTAAAAAACTAAGAAACTATTGAATACAATATATTTGGAGCAACTTAATTTATAAATGGTTGTCAACTTAAAAACGTGTGTTCACAATGATGGTAATTAAGTTAAAAAATTCCTTTAAAATCATACGTAAAATAAGTTGGAACAACTTAATTTTTGGAGTAAACAACTTAAAAACTTGTATCCCAAATGAGGGTAATTAAGTACATACAACTTAAAATTCCTTTTAAATCATGTGGTATAACTAGTCGGAACAACTTAATCTTTTGAGTAATCAACTTCAAAACTTGTGTTTATGCTACCAATTATTAAGTAAGTGGTAATTCTCTGATTGTAGAGGAAAAGCCTTCTCCCCTAACTCAAATAACTTCGTTGCTTTAAGACAATTTCATTAGAAGTTATCTTAACTCAATAAACATAGATGCAAACTGTTGTGTTGATTTTCTTTGTTGAGCCAAGGCATTTGTTTTTAGAGTGTAGATGTTGAAGCAAACTCACCCACATGTGTCCAACAGAGGAGGGAGAAAAACCAGATGGAGAGAAATACTATGTGGATACATAGCCTCTGTCACAGTAAGGCCTTCAGAAGTGACTACTGTAGCTTGTTTAAGATCATTTCTGGTTCCACCTCTGCTTCTCAGTGTAAAGAGTTGTACTCGATACAGAGGGCTGTGTTATGCTGTGTCGGCCAATCAGTCGGACAGGCTAATAAAGGGCCTCCTGGTTTAGTAAGGAGGGAATAGTGACCCACAGGTTACTTCACCTTCTTGCTCCTCACCTCCTCTCTCGCTCCCTCAATCTTTAAACAGTTATCCCATTATGGTTGGCTTCTGTGTCCAATTTAATCTTGGCTGACCTGCCACCAGTTTTCACGCCTGGTGGAGTGAACACCAAGTCCTTGGAGAGCGAAGTCGATTGTATAGCTGTAAAAAAAACAAAGTGTGAGAAACAGTGGGTAGTATATAGTCTTTGTGCTATTGGCCCAGCAGGGCTTGTAATAGACAGCCTATCGCGGTTGCACTAAAATGAGAAAAAAAGCTCTCAGTGCTTGTGTGTGTGTCTGGCTTTATGATATTGCGAGTGTCAGACGGTGAAAATAACTTATATTATTTCAAAACTTTTCTTCTTTAATTCCCTTTGCCTTATCTTTCCAGCTCCTTAAATGCTCCTCTTTTTCTGCTGCTTCTCATGGCCTCTCTCTCTCTCTCTCTCTCTCTCCACCATTGCCGGACTCAACAGTGATTCAGCCGCTCAGGTGGAGGGGAAATTGGAGCCATGCATCAACCCTCTGTAGATTGACGATAGAAAAATTCCATTACAGTGTGTCGCATGTCTCTGGGGAGATGTCCAAGAGGGAGAGAAGCAAAAGAGGGCCAGCGGGAATATTTTAAGAGAGATGGGGAACAAGGGACTATTTTGATAAAGAATGTCCAACCTAGGGGACGGACGGGATAAAAGGGTAATGACTAGAAAGTCACCATTACAATGTATCACTGTCAAAGCATTGGGACCAGAGACGCAAAGGGACCGTTTGAACCTGTTCAGATCGGCTCCACAAGGAACTGTGATACTGCAACTGTCAGCCACATGTATACCTATTTTTTTTATATATTAATCTTCACAGTCAACAGTGTTGTGTAATTGTGAGTTCAACCTTGGATGATCACCGTTGCTTCTGATGTGTCACGTAAAGGACACACAGTCCTTTAAAGCTCCAGGGATGGTGTTGCGACCCCTGGCCTTTCCTTAGGAGGTGGACAACGAAAAATAGAAAATCGACCTTTGAACATTTATTATTTAGACTCAGTGGTCCCTTTATGAAGTGGACACCTGCTCCTACCAGCCAATCACGAGGCAGCAACTCGGTGCAAAGTATGCAGACATGGTGAAGAAGTCCAGTTGTTGTTCAAAACAAACATCGGAATGGCAAATAATTGTGATGTTAGTGATTTTGTTGTTTGGGGCCAGATTAGGTCTGGGGGATATTTACTTTCACGCCCAGCTTGTTGTGTGCAGTTCAAACAAACACTTGGGTATTAGCTGCTTTAGTTTAATTTGTTTAGCCCGGTGTGAAAACCGTGAACTGAACTTTGCTAGTCAAAGAAAACGGGAAACTACCACAGGATGGTGCAATTGGATTTTGAATACAGAGATAAACTACTACCGTAATTTTCGGACTATAAGGCGCACCTGAATATAATCCGCAGCAGCGGCATACCACTCTCGGTTCCACTTTTACTTTTGCGCACTACCTGTCTCACTCTTTTCCGGCCTCCAGCTTTTCCTGCTGGAACCCGCCGCTTAAAGGTGGGGGTCCGCGGACTGCCAAGGCACACAGGGCCACGTAGAGTTTAAAGGTGTTGGCCGTAGCTGTAAAAATCCATAGATTAGCCGCACCGTTATATAAGCCGCAGCGTCGAAAAATAGGGAAAAAGGCGCGGCTTATAGTCCGAAAATTACGGTAATTGCATCCGCTGATTGTCCATTGACCCTTCACTAGGTCCCTGGGCAATGATAGCGTAGCATCTGCCAGGTCCAGCCAGTGTTCGACTAATACAGGGGTCTGCTCCATAGACTTTTCATGATCGAAATGGACAAGAATCTCCAGCAACTGTTGAATACCACACATAATTCAGGTTTTCCTGTCTATAATAGTTCCCTGTCTCAGACTAGAAAGGTTTACTCAGGTGGCCACTGAATATATACAAATAAACAAGTAAAAGATAATATTAAATCTGTAGTGGATAATAAAACTGAAAACTTTAACCTACACAACATCTAGTAATTGCAGTCTTCAAATGTCCGCTGTTAGTCATCAAAGTGCTATAGATAGTCTTCTCTTTGTCAGACGATGCACATTTCTACACACAGTGGGGATTTACTGTGTGGCATTATTACGGTGAATAAGAGGTGCAATCGACAATTACAAAGTGTGAAACGCTTTAAAAAGCTTGAGACAAATTTACATTTTATAAAACAAATTTACAGAAGCAAAAACGATTGAACATTAAAAAAAACAAATTAACAAGATGCAAAACACTTTTACAAAGCTAGAGACAAATTTATTGAAGCACTTTAACATTTCCCGAAACACTTTGGCATTTCCCGAAACACTTTAACATTTGCCGAAACAATTTAACATGTCCCGAAATACTTTAACATTTGCCGAAACACTTTAACATTTGCCGAAACAAACTTAAGTTTGTTTTGGCGGATAGACCGCCGGTACCTATGGACGGTACGAGTGTGTTTATGGTCGTTAAACATGTTTTGCCGTTCTGTCAAAACCACCTGGGCCAAGTGACATGGTTTTGCTCATCACGATATACTTTCTGCCTGCAGGCTCTCTTTAGCTGTCTGTCTAATGAAGGTAAACACAGCGAAGGCTGTGTGTAAAGGCACGGACACACCAGGCTGATTATCGGCGTCGGTGGGCGTCAGGACGACGATGAGATGAGACCTACGATGAGACCTACACGCCCTACTCAGATTGGTGTGTCCCGCACCGTCGGGTCTTTTCAGCCGGGCCGACGCCTTTTCGGCCGAAAACCCGCCGATTCAACAGTCGACCAAAGGCAGTCGGCAAAAGAAATCACTCTGATTGGCTGTTCAGCTAGCGAATGAAGCGAAACGGAAGTGAAGGACCCAAACAAACTATTAAGAAGGCAAATCTGAGATTTCATTGAGCTCTAGCTCTCGACACAGGTTCGGGAAAGCCCCATGAGCTTCTCGCTGTAGAGTGAAAATGGAACGCACACGCTGTTTGTTGTTTGTTTATATCACGCTGTCTGTTCTTCTTCTCTCAGTTATCAAGCAGTCTGTCTTCCGGTTGTTGCCTCTTTTGAATGACGAATACACACTACCGCCGCCTGCTGGTAAGGAGAGTTATTGCCACTCACGCATGCGCAGTTCCCACGTGCGTCTTGGCCGTCAGCTGAAGTCTTTGCAGTGTGTTCCAGTGCGACACATGGCCAAAACGCAGAGACGCGAGGCGACGCAACTGTCGGGGTCTGTCTGTGTCAGTTATTTGTTGTCAGATTGGTGTGTCCGGCCCTTAAAAGGCACAGNGCTATGGTGTGCTTTGGTGAAGAAATCCTGGGTGTTTCTCAATGTCGAGTACGCTTGCTTGGTAGCACATATCTTCCGAGCGTCTTGCTTCAGAAGCAAGAATACTTCCTGGCATTCGGAAAACAAAGAGTGAAACAGGCTAGCAAGTGTGCAGGTGTGCTTCATACTGTATGAGAGGCCCCGCCTTACATTTTCCGCCACAGATTTGAGGAAATTGGTCCGTGCGCAAAGCATTGTGGGGATTTTAAGACCGCGGAGTCTACACATGTGCAGCCTCTAAATGTCTCCAAACAAAGTACGCTGGGCTCGGTAGAATTCCAAGTATGCTGGACATTGGAACATTCCTTCGGCGGCACTCGATGACGTAGTATGCTTGAAATAGTGGCTCTGGAGCAGCTTTACTCGAGATTGAGAAACACCCCCTGGATAGCTACAGAGTTGTGAGCTTGGATAAGGACCATTTCTTCTAAAATAGTGACACAATATAGTAATGTGATTAAAGACACATCATTTATCAGACTCTTGGGTCTTACGGGTGATGAAATGAAAGTAAAGAATTCATGATTACATTACATTTCATTTGGCTCACGCTTTTATCCAAAGGGACTTAAGTGCAAGATTCAGACTCCGAACAACATGGTCTCTTGAACTTATAATACATAAGAGTGTTGGGCGTCTTGAGGAAAAAACAAATATAAGTGGCATATTAAGGTCTGCATCAAAGAATTGCTTTATAATAAACTGTGACTAGAAAAAAGACAGTGAAGGCGATGGAGCAGCCATGGATAAGACCTTCTCTTTGTTTGTTTTCTATACCTTTTGGTGAGTTCATCTGTCAATGTCTGTCAATGTCAGTCCTCCAGTCAGTCATTCAGTCAGTGTACAGTTTTAAATGAATAAAAGATGCTTTGAGTTTCTAACTGGTGAAAGTAGAGATGTGTCACTCGAGGCTCAGACTCTGTGTATCCTTGTTATCATCTGTTCACCCACCACCGCCGTAAGGCAACAGCTCATCCAAGCTTCATTGCCTTTGTTTTCACTACTTTGATATTGTTTGTGTTGCAAACATGAGAAAAGGTGCCATTATTGAAATGTGGGCGGCTTATTCATCAAAAAGAGCTTCAAGAAGACCAGATTCAGAAATGACAGAAAAAGTGGTTTGATATTGTTGTCACAAGAAACATTACATTATCAATGGATGCCATATTTTTGAAAATGTGACATGCTTTTTTTTTCTACATCACCTCTTATCTCACCATTAGTGTTTCTAGAGGAAGAGCCCTTTTCTTTCTTGATAAAGCTATATTGAGAATGACAAATATGTGTTGAAATTAGTTTAGCTAGTCTTTGTTATCTGTTAGTTGTTCTGGTATTGTGACATCCCTGTTTCATAATCTCCAAAGCATCCATTTAAATAACCTGAATCTCCTTGACTTGATGTTAGAAAACATGAATTGAAGTGCTTTTCTCAAAATCATAATGTTCACTGATGGCTGTTTTTATCAACACTTATCTCTTGTATTTAAAAGTGTATTCATATGTACTCCTCCCCGACACAAAGTAAAATAATCTAAATGCCATTGTTTAAAAATGACTCTGCATTTAACAATAATAAAACAAGTTTTTGAATGTTAGACTCAGACAGAGTGGAGCTCCTACAGTACCACTGTTTGTTGAGGTGCAGAAAGGTGGCTGCAGGGCCAAGTGTTCAAATGGAGAAAATACTTCTATAATTGGAACAGTTTCCCTGTCCAGAGTGTCCTGCAAAGACACTGACTCAGTGCTTCAGTGAGCGTTTCAACATTCAGACTCTGCCAGCAGGATCCTAAGCCGTGCTCTCTCTCTCATCCTCATCCGTGAGCTGTCTGGATATTACCTTCTGATGTTTAATTAACAATATGCTGTAAGAGATGAAATATATATATAAACATTCATTCTAACCTCTGTCACCCTGGTGCTGTATCCTACACTTTTCCTTCTTAACCTTTCCTCTTTGCTGTAGACAACCGTCAGTCATTATCTGTTAATCGTTCCTCCTCAGCTCCCAGTCTTTTTATCTCTCTATTCCCTTGCCACAGATCTTTTTCTTCCCAGCAGCGGGGGTTTGTGAGGGAATTTAAAAGCATCAGAAATCATTTACAGATTGCTGAGTGTACAGTTCACACTGGCCCAGTTCACTGTGCAGAACTCAGAAAGGTGCAGGCAGCATATTCACACAGTCCATCTAATTTATTGCTCTATTCAGTATTACAAGTGTGTGTGTGTGTGTGTGTGTGTGTGTGTGTGTGTGTGTGTGTGTGTGTGTGTGTGTGTGTGTGTGTGTGTGTGTGTGTGCAAATAGGTCACACATAGTAAGGGCTTCAAATTCAATTTCCAGATTCAAGAGCTTACAGTAACATGCTGACCTGCAACTTTGGTGGATAAACCTCCCAACAGCAGAGCGAAGTTATCTGACATTTTGTATCTCTTTGTGCTGTACAGTTATCTAAAAAGCTTCCTAGGTTGTAATTTACTAAACTGGGGCAGACCTGCCTTTCCTGCTGTTTCCCTAGCAATTGAATATGTGTCGGTGTACAGCACATCCATCTGTTTTTCATTACCTTATATATTATTTAGTTCTCTCATTGTCCTAAACACTAAGATGCTTCAAGTTGTACGTTTGCCATATAGGCGTTTATGGAATGCTGCAACTTTCGCCGCTGCAGCATTCCTCTTTTTAATATGCAAAAGTAATTTTGTGTTAATGTCTAACTGACAGTTACAATGGATGTGCCAGGCCTCGGTTACAAATCAGTAGATTGGAGGTGGCAGCAGAGTGGACGCGACTAAAATACAGCTGCTGCACCCTTATTCTGTCACTGGGTTTATGTTCCTGCTCGCCAGGCGCCAACAGCTGAGAGATAAGTGCAGAGATTATTGGAAGGCAGTAGCTCAGTTCATTTGTCCATATTTACAGGTCCTGTTTGTGCATGTGTGTGTGTGTGTGTGCATGCGTGTGTGCGTGTGTGTGTGTGTGTGTGTGTGTGTGTGTGTGTGTGTGTGTGTGTGTGTGTGTGTGTGTGTGTGTGTGTGTGTGTGTGTGTGTGTGTGTGTGTGTGTGTGTGTGTGTGTGTTGCTATAACGAAGCAGCCTGCAGTCACTCTTTAGCTGTTCTAATGAAGGTAAACACAGCAAACAGCTGTGTGTAAAAGGCACAGCTCCACTTCCTACTTGGTGAACCTGTAACTTTCTCGTGTGCAAGAGTACGTATCTCTTGCGCAAGAGAAAGTATATTGTGATGAGCAAAACCATGTCAATTGGCCTAGGTGGTTTTGACAGAACGGCAAAACATGTTTAACGACCATAAACACACTCGTACCATCCATAGGTACCGGCGGTCTATCCGCCAAAACAAACTTAAGTTTGTGTCGGCAAATGTTAAAGTGTTTCGGCAAATGTT
>NW_011354490.1:83832-92176 GCF_000735185.1 Notothenia coriiceps
AACTTTATTTTTTTTTAACATTATACCCAAAGGGTCAGTAAATATCACCCGGGGGCCGGATTTGGCCCGCGGGCCGCCAATTGAATAGCCCTGCCCTATGAGCTTCTCGCTGTAGAGTGAAAATGGAACCCACACGCTATTTGTTGTTTGTTTATATCACGCAGTCTGTTCTTCATCTCTCGGTTATCAAGCAGTCTGTCTTCCGGTTGTTGCCTCTTTTGAATGACGAATACACACTACCGCCGCCTGCTGGTAAGGAGAGTTATTGCCACTCACGCATGCGCAGTTCGTACGTGCTTCTTGGCCGTCGGCTGAAGTCTTTGCAGTGTGTTCCAGTGCGACACATGGCCAAAACGCAGAGACGCGAGGCGACGCAACTGTCGGGGTCTGTCTGTGTCAGTTATTTGTTGTCAGATTGGTGTGTCCGGCCCTTAAAAGGCACAGCTCCACTTCCTACTTGGTGAACCTGTAACTTTCTCGTGTGCAAGAGTACGTATCTCTTGCGCAAGAGAAAGTATATTGTGATGAGCAAAACCATGTCAATTGGCCTAGGTGGTTTTGAAAGAACGGCAAAACATGTTTAACGACCATAAACACACTCGTACCATCCATAGGTACCGGCGGTCTATCCGCCAAAACAAACTTAAGTTTGTGTCAATCACTTGCACATCACTTCTGGTATGATGGGCATTCCCTTTCCGGTTTGATTCTCTAGTTTGTTAAAGTGTTTCGGCAAATGTTAAAGTTTTTCTGGAAATGTTAAAGTGTTTCGGCAAATGTTAAAGTGTTTCGGGAAATGTTAAAGTGTTTTGACAAATTTGTCTCTAGCTTTGTAAAAGTGTTTTGCATCTTGTTAATTTGTTTTTGTTAATGTTAAATGTTTTGTTTTTTTTCTTTGGTAAAAGTGTTTTATAAAATGTAAATTTGTCTCAAGCTTTGTTAAAGTGTTTCACACTTTGTAATTGTCGATTGCACCTCTCAGCCACCGTACATTATAGGTAATCATCAGTTGTTTCTGAAAAGGAGAAGTAATGTTGTTTCCTTTAGCAGAGAATATTTGGTCCTTTAGTTGCAGGTTTAGAGTGATTTCCCATTAGGGCCCTCACTTTGATGCACTGCTGTAAGATACTCTGTAAGCCTCATCTCCATATGCACTCAGCGAGCCGAAGCCTGCTCTTTTCTGTCCTTTAATCAAGCAATACGGGAGATGTTTTGCAAAATCTGTGCCAGAATGGACTGGTTAGTATTAAGAGATACATGTTGAATCTAAGCTTATGTGTATGGTTTGCCTTATATATAACCTTCAGAGCGGTGGAGAGCCAAAATTACAGGTGTTCTGCCACGACTTGTGATTCCAAAGCTGTGGTAAGCTGATAAGACTTTACTGACACCGGCATCAACAAGCTGACCCCCATCTCTCATTCACTGTCACAGAAACAACTGAGGTGAAAGACAGCAAGATAAAGATGGAAGGAAAGGAGAAAAAAGAAGACGAAATTATGTGGACAGGGCAGAGATTAAATGAAATGACAAGGGATAGATGTAAGAAAGAGAACAGGAGGAGAGAATGAAAGAAAGAAAGACAGCACAGCGAAGAAAGGAGAACTTGACAAACAAGGGAAAGACAACATCAAGATGAAGAAGAGAAAGCCGGGAGGTTCTGTGGGAGGTTATCGTTTCTCAGTCCGACTTTGAATGTTGCTTGTCATTGCAGGCTGACAACCTGACCTGCATACCGAGTGTCAGGCGGAATGGCCTAAAGTTACACCCACACATCTGAAACAAAACACAACAAAGACAGAGTTAATGCATGCCCAAATATGCTGTGTTCATACCTTCCATGACATAATGTCCATTCAGTATGTAATACAGATTGATTAATTCAATACATTCTTAATTAATGGTGAGAAATTGTGTCCCCAAAAGTGTAAGATATGAAAAGAAATGGCGTCTCTGTTTCATATTAGCAAATAAAAGAGGCTTGCAAGCAGTGTTTCCGCCAGACCAGGGGTGAGATGGCGTCCACGTCCACCCGAGAGCGGAAAGGGGTGGCGTTTTGAATTTTTGAATTTTGACTTGAGCCGTCCCTTATCTACTGTCTTTTTACGTTAGTGAGCCGGATCATTTGGCTCGGCTCCTGTGGCGATTCTAGACCAATTTGACTGGGGGGGCCACTGGGGGGCCAGTTATTTTCTGAGGGGGGCACAATAAATGCAGGACGAAAAAGAAAACTAGACAGAATGAAGTAATTGTGCATAAGAAAACAATGCAATACAGTTATTGGTATTTGTTTCAGTACACTTATTTATTTCAGATATATCTTATAGTTATTAGCTTCAGCTTAAGTTATAGTACCATTTTTGCACTAACACCATATCATATGAAAGACAATGAACAGTTACATCTCTACTTTACATCTACAATTACACGGATACAATACTTTAACTCACCTTCAATTATCGTGGTAGTCTCTCGAAACGTAGGTTTCAATCAGTCTTTCTTGGATGCAACAGCCTCTGATGATCCGAGATGAAAAGTGTTTGTTTTTCGTGAGCTTCAGCCGGACAGTGAAAGTGAGTGCACCGCTCTAATGGGTCCTGTGCACGCTCTAATGGGTCCGACTAGAATGACGAAGAACATTAGTTCCGCCTATTCCGTCATTCAATAAATCGTGTAATAAATCATACATTTTTCATTTTTTTCACTTTTTATTTTTAGGGGGGCCACAGGGGGGTCAGAGGTCAGTGTCAGGGGGGCACTGCTTTGAGTTCCCTTCCAATATTTTTGCTTTGCCTCGTTTGGCCTTATCCATGATCCATAGAGAAATGCTGAGCTGTATTATAATGAAGTTTCATGTATTATGTAGTAGAACAGTGCTGTGGCTGAGACAAACATCTGTATCATTTCAGCTGGATAGATAACTAATGGATATAGTTCATGCAGCTAGTGAACACAGCTCTGTACAGACTGATGTCACCTCCTGTTAAGGCTTTAGTGGATTGGTAACACATCCATCTTACCTGAGAAAAGCATGGCAGGTTCAACAATAGTTTCCTTGCTTATCTTGATTAAGAGCACTAAAGAATAGCCACATTACAGCTACAGTTTCCTTGTTCATAACAGCACGAGTACAACCAAACACAGCCACAGTCCAAACAATAACCATAGCTCCATCCACCAGCAGCAGGCTGAGGAGCTGCAGCTGTGCTCAGCATGTGGCTTTATACTGTTGGAGCTCAACTTTTTGCAACGAGTAATAGGCCTTAAATGCAAAATGTGAAGCAGCGTAACTGCAGAGAGGTACATTATATGTGATTCCTGGGTTCTTTTGAGAATGCTGTTTTTGCACTGAGGGTGTCTTGTCACCTCTGAAAGGAATTACACATATTAAAGTACTAAATAGAGACATCAAAACTTCTCTGATTGGCTGTTTTTAGCTGAAACCATTTTCATCCTAAAAGCCAACTGGGCACATTTGCATGTTGAAGACTGACTGTCTGGCTCAACACAACTGTGCACTGGCTAAAGCAACATATCTGTATGAATGATATTGTGCACTGGATGATTTCGTAAACGGCTCTTTACATATATCATTTTTTGAATCAGTCGTTAATCTCCTCGAAAACTATAACCAATGTTATTATTTTTTTACATTACATTACATTGCATTTAGCTGACGCTTTTATCCAAAGCGACTTACAATAAGACATTTTCAAAATGCGGTTGTTTTTGGCTGCCTTATGGCATCCACAACAGTTATCAGTTTGTGTCTGAGGCAGGGAACATTTTCTTGCACTGTTGTTTTAAAAAGTATTGCAGGCCATTTGTCGGCAGCAAAAAGTCTGACAGAAACAATCTGGGTTTGTAGCCCTGGTAACAATAACAATCGAATATGACTTTGAAAGTGTATACAAGTTTTTTTAGGCACAAATCAAGCCAGCACTACTGTTTAACAGTAGCTCTAGTGCCTTTGATGTGACACACATGAAACAGAGATATCACCTCTCCCCCAGAATCTGTGTGTGTGTGTGTGTCCTCTCTGTCCCTCTAATACACAAGCTTTTAAGTCTGATGATGAAGCAGATTACTTTTGAAGAAAAAACATGTCGGAGGTCTAATAGCCTTGCGAACAGCTGGGGGCAGTGTGTGAGCAAAAGGCAAGCTGGCAGACAAAAATGAGCTATTTAGCCAGAAGGATAGACAGACAAAGACATAAGAAAGTATGGGGAAGAAACAACTACTAATGACTGCAGGGAGACAGGCAGAGATAGAAAAGTTAGATTTGATGCAACAGATATATGGAAGGAAACACACATTCAATCTGTCGTCCTGTGGACTCTTTTGTCATGCATCTCAATTAGGGTCTTCTCCTAACAATTGATTTTTATACGCAATTTTAAATAGGCCTCTTGAAGCCGTTCAGTCAAAAAATATCAGCAAAAGGGATGGGA
Source organism: Notothenia coriiceps (assembly GCF_000735185.1). Lineage (NCBI taxonomy): Eukaryota > Metazoa > Chordata > Actinopteri > Perciformes > Nototheniidae > Notothenia > Notothenia coriiceps. The sequence goes on from NW_011354490.1 coordinate 88,284, forward strand.
TCATGTCAGCTGACAAAAACAGCAAACCGCTGGGACAGTTTTTTCTGAGCATAGAGAGAGGTTTTGAAAAAGCAGACAGGTGTAAAGCCAGATTTAGAAGTAGACGGTGAAGGGGGGGNGGGGGGGGGGGGGGAGAAGAAGGATGTATCAAGAGGGGTTGAAAGAAATCAAATAAGAAAGTAAGACAGACACGAGGCAGACAGAGAAAATCAGATGGGCTGGGACCAGACAGGAGACTATGGAGACATGGGGGGGAGTACCACCTGCTGTGGTCTTACGTGAAGGACATGTCCTCTCTCTCTGTGTGTGCGTGGGTATGTGTGTGTGTGTTGGTATTGATGTACTGTATCTTGTTTGGATGCGTCCCTTGTTGTGTTTGTGTTCTGATGTTTGTTTATCTGTGCTTGTGTTGTCGCTCTGAGTAGTGTGTGTGTGTGTGTGTGTGTGTGTGTGTGTGTGTGTGTGTGTGTGTGTGTGTGTGTGTGTGTGTGTGTGTGTGTGTGTGTGTGTTTGTACCTGCTTATCTGTGCAGCGTGAACGGGAATATGTGCGGACCAGATGCCAAACATACTATGTGATAAGAAAACAGCTACGCTAAGACAGAAAATATTCTAAGGTGCTTATAGTTACATCTGTTACACTCACTGTGACAACCTTTCTCAGTGCAAATGTTTACTCTCAGTTTTATAATTCAACATTTGCTCTTTTCTTTTTTTCTTCCCCAAAAAGAAAATACGAGACAATGTGCAGTGATAAAGCTGGCATAGCTTGCAGAGTTAACTATGCTTTCTTTTTTGGTGAACAAACTTTCAAGTCATTTAATGTCTTAACACTTAATTAGACACATTTTCTCACAGAGACAGACTCATTTCAAACACCTTAATTTGCTCTTCTTAGATTAAAAACTCCTCTTCATTTCCATTTTGCTCCATTACTCTTTCACTGATTTGCATTCGGGAGGCACTCATCATTCTTGATCTCTGATATCGATTTTGATTAAAAAACTTAAGGTACTTGCCGATACTTAATATCAATGTTATAGTTTGCCTTTATTTAGTTATTTTTCTTATCTGCATATTGCATGATGTAATTCTGAATTGGGACATTCGTCAATATGTTCTAAGTAGAGATGTTCAAACACCATGTACTTGGTGACATTGCTCATCATCATTTAGCATACAGTTTGCTTTCCTGTCGTCCACTGTCAGCGTCCATTATTATCGCAAAAGGGTTTGTGAAGTCTACTTGCTACACTTTTATTACGACTTTAGAAACAAATGAAATGCATTCAATTGGAATGCTTTTTTACAGCTGGCTATTCAAACTGTGCTGTAAGGTCAATAGTGGCACAGCATTTGGATGAGTGCGTCATTTGAATGTAGTTGCATTGTAACAGTGATATATCAGTATCCAAAAGCTTCCATTTTTTCCATCACTGGTACACCACTCAGAGTCATGCTTTGACTGTAGTTCATCAAGTTGAAAAAAGAAGATGAGACAGTTTCCTGTAAACGTGCAGTAAGTATATCGACGATCCACCCCTGTGTTATTGTGAAACACCAACCATGTCCTCAGACTGTGTTAGCGCTGGAGTAATATGTCAGGATGCTAGAGGCTCTGCTTAAGAAATCCTCCAAGGAGGGTCTTTATTGACTCACGAGGAAGAGTAGAACATTTGGACTTGAGAGGCGCAGCACGCCCACACACGTGTGTGGAGTTATTGTGACTGATTAGACCTCAGGTTGATGTTGGGTGGATCCATGAAATACAAAAGAATGATAAAGGTAAAAGGTGTCTCGCCCTGACAGGTGCTGAGAGTCTGTAAGATGTCAGCAAGAGAAGGTTTTACTGAATATATGAACAAAGTGAAACAGGAATCTGCTTTTTTTCTCTTCTGCAAAGTGTAGCTTTTTGAACAACTGTAGACTCTCCTTCAGAGTATACGTATGTGTTTTCTTAATTAAAATATGTGCACTGCTGAGAGAGTGCCTATCTCCTTAAGCAAACAGAGAACATGCTGAAAATGTTGACAGTAGTTTATTTATAGAGAACGTTTCAACAACCAGGCAATTTAATATATGATTTACTTAAAATATTCAACACATTGAGACAAAGTGCTAAATAAACATTTAAATAGAGTTTAAAGCGGCTAATAAAGAGCTAGAAGAAGAAATTACGTGATGTGATCCACGTTCTTAATTTGAGTAAGGACGTGAGCAGGAGCTTTCTGAATCAGCTTCAGATGTCCAATCGATTTTGTTAAATATTTGTTCAAGTTCAGCTATTTTGTGTATAATTTCTTAGTATAAAAATGGTTCTATTTAATCGGGTGCAAATCAAAAACAGCAACAAAACCTCAGCATTATAAATTGGTCACGAACTGATCTATTTTTACAATTCGCTAAAAGCAATCCAACTAATAATACAAAAAATCAGGTAGTTATTTTTCTTTACTACTTTGATACTTAGCCTTGCGATAACCCATCGACTTTCCAGCTGACTACCTTAGGCTGGTGCTACAATAACATCATGACGGGAAAACGTTTTATTCAAATGAAAACAGAAAAAACACAGCAGGCATCTGGTGTTGAAGCTGCCATAACCAAGAGCTTTGATAATGCTCGGTCATGAAATGACCCCAAAGTGAGACACTGCCAGTCCTCAACCGTCTCTCTCTCACTGCCAAATTACTATTTGATGATGAAACCCTGCTGCAGAAACCCTCATCCACGCCTTCATCACCTCCCGTCTGGACTACTGCAACAGCCCGTCTACTCACCCACACCCGAATCCGTGAACACATCACCCCGTCCTCATCAAGCTCCACTGGCTCCCCATCCCCCAGATAATTCAGTACAAGATCCTCCTGATGACATAACCTGGCCCCATCCTACCTGACTGACCTCCTCCACAGACACACTCCCACCCGCTCCCTCCGCTCTGCTGCTGCCAACCTCCTGTCCCCCCCCACAACCGAACCAACCTCAAGACCTGGGGCGACAGAGCCTTCTCCGTTGCTGCACCCACCCTCTGGAACTCACTACCCCAACCCATCAGAAACTCTTCCTCCCTCACCACATTCAAAACATCACTCAAAAACAACACTGCATTCAACACTGCATTCACCCCTCTTTTCTGTTTATGTTTGTCTCTTTTTGTATTTTTCTTTGTTTCTTTGTTGTTTTTATTCTCTGTCAAAGCGTCTTTGAGTTTTTAGAAAAGCGCTATATAAGTCTCATGTATTATTATTATTATATATTAATAATAATAATGCATTACATTTTTTTATTAGAGCGCTTTTACAGGTGCTCAAAGCGCTTTACAATTACACATTACAAATATTAGACATGTAAGAGTCATTACTGTGGACATTACCCACAGGAGCAAATGCGGGTAAAGTGTCTTGCCCAAGGACACAACGGCCTGACGCAGTGGCGGCCGAGGCGGGATTCAAACTGGAGTTTACCAACGCCCCTTGATCTGATGACCAACGCTCTAACCACTGCGCCAAAACCAGCCCAATATTAAGAAAAAAGTTTAATAATTTGAAATAAAGATTTTTCCCTGACAGACATGATAACTATAAACTATTTCTACTGTATCGACCTCTCCCATTAAAGACCCGCATTGATCACTTCTGAAATCCTAACTGTACTGCTGTTAATAGAAGGGGAAGAAATTGTACATTGTGTTCACAAGCAGCAAAAGATATCCTCAAACTGGAATGAAAAGGAGAGAAAGTATTTACATTCATATTTACAGCTCCATTCCATGATGACATTTAGCTTAAGAGATCCACTACCAGAAAATATCTACCATTGTTTGTCTATAGTCGTGTAGATTTAATTTATAGTTTGAAGCTGTTTCTTTTCACACAGAAGTATAGTAAAATA
>NW_011354490.1:94427-107596 GCF_000735185.1 Notothenia coriiceps
ATTTCAAGTATACTACGTCATCGAGTGGCACCGAATGCTGGGCATTTAACATGCAACAGTCCTTCGGCGCCACTCAATGACGTAGTATACTTGAAATAGTGGCTCTGCAGCAGGTTTACTCGACATTGAGAAACGGCCACAGCCTAATGGTTGGTTTTGGCTTTTCGTTGGATTCATTTTTTGCCTTTACAATTTGGTACTATTACTTGAAATAGAGAGAGAGGCTCGATGCGTATTGGACTCTCTGGTATCACCTGGGTGCCAGGTGACTTATTTGAGTGTTGCCTTAAAGGGGCCTTATTATTCTGGTTTTCAGATACATATTTGTATTTTGTACCTTTTACTGGGAAATGTTTACAGGCTTTTATGATCAAGTGCCATACAGTATTTTAGCTGCAGCACCTCTTTTCGCCCTCTGTCTGAAACCAGAGCCCAGTCTGCTCTGATTGGTTAGCTGGCCGGCTCTGTTGTGATTTGTCAACTGCTTAAAGATGTCCGGCCCCTATTACGCATAATGTTTTGGAGCGCCAACACATACAAGTGCAAGTGTTACAGAGTGATGTCACTATGTTACTGTAGAAAACAAAGGATTCCTATCGAGTGTGTGGGAGAGGAACTCCCTCTGGAGGGAACTTTGGGATTTTAGCCTTTGCAGATTATTTACAGGCCAAATATCTAAATAACACACTACAGGAAAGGGGAAACCCCCAAAAGCATAAAAGGGAACCTTTTTTTATATGAGGGAAATCACAGAATAACTACAACAAATATAAAAAAATAAATAAAAAATAACACTTTACTTTGTACCGGACAACACTGCCATGAAGTGCAAAGTATGTGCAGTTATTTAATAGTGGCCTTATATGGATTTGCAACACACTGTCAGTGTCACTGGACAGTATACTGTAAACTCATTCCCTTAAAGTTATTATTATGTTGTTCTTTGTAAATCATGAAAATACTTATTTGAATTCAGATGATTGTTTGGCAGTCAGTCAGTCAATGTCTGCTGGCTGTTCTGTATGTTCTTGGAAACCTTCTGGGATGTGTTGTCGAATATGCCTGAGACATAATGCTTCAGCCGCTCTGTGTCTCTTAGTGTGGGTGTGTGTGTGTTTTGATATCTTTGTCTGAAATGTGCGTGTGTATATGTGCGTGTGTGTGTTCTGGTAGGACCATGTCACAGGCCGCGTGATTGATGTGCTACCTGTCTCTGATTAATTACAGTCCAGGTCGATGTCAGGGCGGCATACTCCAGCAGAATACATATATATGCACACATACAGACACATGACAATTCACCCACAGGCTCAAAGACATACGATGTAGACATAGAACACGCTTACTCCGCAACGGCTAACATATGTATTACAAACACTAACACATGGCGTTTACTAATACATGTTACCTTCTATGTTCAGAATGATTCATTCCTCCAGACCAGGGGTGTCCAAACCTTTTTTTACCAAGGGCCACATATATACGAAGGGCTGGGCCGCTCACTAGAGGTTTATTGCCTCATGAATTATAAGTTAGAAAAATCAATCAAATTTAGGTAAATTATGGTTGATATTGATGAAAAAACACACAGCTCTCCGTAGGGTTTCATTTATTGTGTTGGCAGCTCATTCCTTAAAACAGGGGGCTCAGATTGCTTATAATAAGAGAAAATATGAAGAGTATATTTCAAGGTTGTCATGTAAATGTATTATTGGAACTAAGATTTGTTAGAAAATGTTTTCAACTTTAATTGACTACATTTATTTGAAAATTGGGTTTATTAACCTGTTAAGCCCTGAGCCTGTTGTTCAGGTCTCAGGCTCGAAAATGACATTCCCAGAACAAATGAACTTCACTTCTAAAAGGGGTAAATTAATTGTCTTTTTTTCTCAAAGCAATGATAAACCAGTGAGTTGGATGTAGAACAGTCAGAATCAATATAGATTTTTTTTTATTTTAAAGTAAATTCAGATTGAACATAGTAAAGAAATTTAAATTATAGTGTCTGTCCAAAACCACCCTTGAATGATGGGATAGTAGACTAAAAGCATTATGAATCCAAACTATAACATATAATAAGTACCCTGTATTAAGATTGATGCAAAACAAGAGACATTTGACCTTTTTAGAGAGGTTTAGCAAAAATAAACTCTTCTGGGGTCATTTGGGTGCATTTTCCATATCTATGGACCCCTCGGTCGATTTGGATGATTGACACCTCTTTCTAACCGTTAGAGCCAATGTAATCGAGGGGAAGTTCCTAAAATCCATCTAAACATTACCCATTGGTGAATAGAGTGATCGAAAACCGGAAGCTGCCATACACTCTGGTAGCTCTCATAGCAACCATACAGTAAATGAAAACTCCGTTATTGACATAAATATGAAGATGGATTATCAGTAATCATTTCAGATACATTGGATTAACCTATGGATTAACCTTCAGCAGCGTCTTTATCGTTTTAATGCCATTGAACACAACTTTTGATCAGAACAACAGCTAAGGTAAGACAATGTCCCATTTTTGCTCCGTAAAGCTCTGTGTTGTGATGTCTGTGTTTGCTTCCCCTGCTGCGAGTTCTGATCGCTGAATCTCAGTTTGCTAATCCATATATTGTTTGTGCTGATATCCGATATGTAATAAGTTCTGTGCTAAGTGTGTTAGCATTTTTTCGCTCAGGGCTCATTTAGACTCTTCTTGTGAGACTTTTGTTTTGTTTCGGTAAAAATTGTCCATATCGCCAGTTAGCTGAGTTTCTTCCCGTTAAGTGGGTATGACACATTCATAGGTTTTTAAATGTTAAGAAGCCCTGAGACACAGTTTCGTGAAAGAAAAAAAAAGGCGGGCGGGGCCCTCCAGGTTGAACAGGTTAACACATGAATACTGTGTTATATATTTGAACATATATATTTAAGAAGTACAATAGCAGATGTTTAATTTGTGGGCCATATTTCATTATACTTTTTGAATTTGCTGAGGGCCAATTCAAAATGGTCCGCAGGCCGCATTTGGCCCCCGGGTCGTAGTTTCGACACCCCTGCTCCAGAAGAACAAAAAACAAATGCATTCAGTGTTGTTATTTGTATTTCTATCTTTAGTGCCGTAAAGGTTGAGTCCTGAAATGCATCATTCTATTTTTTGTGGTCTGTGTTTTTAAAGGGGCCCTATTATGATTGTTTGGGTTTTTTCTTTCCTGTAGTGTATTATTTAGGTTTGTGTGCATGTAAATGGTCTGCAAAGGCTAAAATCCCAATGTGTGGAGTTTCTCTTCCACAGCAAGAGCAACAACTTATGCAACATAGTGACATCACTGTGTAACACTCACGCTTCTTTTGGCTAGCGCTCCTACACATTGTACGTGATAAGCTTAGGGTAGGGACCTCTCTAAGCAGTAGACCAATCACAACAGAGCCGTCCAGCTAACCAATCATAGCAGACTGGGCTCTGGTTTCAGACAGAGGGTGAAAAGTGGTGCTGCAGCACAGGCAGGATGACAAAAATAAAGACCTTTTTGAACATTAAAAGCATGTAAACTGCAGTAGAGGCACTTCATACAATTATGAACCCTAAAACGAGCATCATAGGGCCCCTTTAAATACCAAAAGAGAAAATGTTTAAGTCCAGCCCAACAACTTTCTCACATTCTTTTTTTTTGTGCATAACCATAGAATAATCACATAGTATTTACCCTCATTGATGAAACAACTTTAATTATTAAAAGCTTTGCTCATAATCACAGCAATTAAACATTATTATATCTTCCACCACTATTTTATTCAGCTTTGCTTTCACCTCAGTTTGCTTCACTCCAGCTCTCCTTCTCATCCCCAGCTCTGGCTCCAGCTATCCTACATAGACTTCAATTAAGGCCCTGCTTTGTAGACTGCAATGTGTCATCTGTGCCTTAACATTTATTCAATAAGGATTCAGCAGTGAGCAAGAGAGAGGGAGGAAAGACAAATGGAGCCTAAGGTTCCCAGGTCATGTTCCTCTTCTATCTGGGAAAGAGCTCCCCGCTGATTATTGCATCGGCGTCGCTATGGTGGTTTTAGCATCGCTGTTGTATTCATCAAAACGGGCTTGAAGGCAGCTCAGTGTTATTAGGTTATTTCTTGGCTAACTAATGACTATTATTCTTTATGACAGGAGATTCACTGTGTGTCTGTGTTTGCTCAGTAAACAACCTCAGGCTCGGCGCATTGTGATAGTTTATTGTGTTTTGGTGCTTATTGACGGGAAAAAGAAAATTTATAAATGTAACCTGAAATTAGATGTCTTTTTTCTCAAAGGCACTTAAATTAAGTATTTAAGGAAGATTATTTACAAAGATTTGTTTGTTTATTTTGCCTCTAAGAGGAAGGTTGTGTTGATGATGGATGCAGAGCTGAGGAGAGGGTTACCTGTCTCCGCTTTGCACTTAAAATGCTCATTACTGTGACTTGGTGCAAAGCAACGCAGGTCACCTTGGAGTGAATTGCTTTTCTGTTACATTTGATTAAGGACCCACTATGTCTTGTGCCGTTTTGAATCCCATGAAACTCTGTATCAACCAAGCCCAAACTGACATTTCCAGAGAAAAGGCGCTGTCATACTTTGATGGCAGTGTAAATCCTGAAAGAGACAGGAGGGGGGGAAAGAGGTGGCAATTAGTTTTTTTACAAGTTTTATGAGAGTCTTCATGGTGACCGCATCATCTCTGTTCACCATCTGCCTTCAGCTTAAAATGATCTCAAGTATAAGTGGAATAAGCATCAAGGGAAATGTGATTCAGATTAGATCATTCAGGCTGATTTTATGGCATGTTTATGTGTCTGTAAGCATGTCAGTGATTATGTATTTTGATGAAAGCATTGGTAGATTGTTTCTTGCCATACTAATGAACGATCTGTTCTCTGTTGAAAACGTATGAGGAGACAAAGGGAGGAAGGGGAGGTTAAGAAGGATCAGGTAGTACAAAGAAAAGTTAGATCGGTAAGGAAGTGTGGTGTTGAATTAAGAAGAAAAGATGGTGGGAAACAGAGAAGAGAGTTTAGTAGAGGAGATAGAGGAGTTGAACTAAATGAGGATCTTACCGATGTTACCCATTGTTCTCAGAAGTTGGGGGAGATCTGCAAGATTTATAAGGATTGATAGGAGGGTTTTGAAAGCTCTGTGGTGGTGTATTTGTGTGAGTCTGCATAGAAACACTCTTGAAATATTATGTAGCTCGAGTTCCCCCTGCCCATCTGTTCTCAGCATGTTCAACTTGCATCTCAGCTTGGCTTGTTTTTGGTTTCACGTCCCCCCCGCAGGCAGTCATTTAAAGACATGCATCCATGTGTCTCTGGCTCACCTCTGCAGGATTCACTCAGGTTGGTTCAGCCCTGTAAGTGAATTGACCTGTGAGCCCCCTCTGTGTGGGCGTATTTCCCAGAATGCTAGGTTTGGAGGCTGTGTTCACTGGGCGCCTCATTATGTTGGAAGAGGGGGCTCAAGGGAGGAAGACAGGTTTTTGGGAGCAACATCCCTTCTGGCGGTGCTTCATAGCATTTTCTTGGCAGATACATTTGTGTTTTTCCTCTCCCCTCACTCTAGATTGCATTGTTCCATTACAATGAATGAAACCATTGTGCTGAATACAAATGCAGCCTTTAAATCGAGGCTTGTTCCTCAAAGGTACAACTCACCTGATTTAAACTGTTTTTAAGGCATCCGGGAGGTCTCTGCTAAATGTGAATTATCTGCGATTATCAATCAATTTAACACAAGCTCCTCTGGTGTATGTGTAGAAGAGGGCCGAGTAAGAATAAGGCTTGAAAAAGGTAGACTGTTTTGGGGATGCTTTGTATACAAAACACTTTTAACTAAACTGGGAAGACATATTTGAAATAGAAGTCACCGGCCACAGAGATGTTTATGTAGCTGCAGTTGTTAGTGGCTGTCAAATTTAGGTTCATTTTCGACAAATAGCCCAATAAATGCTGGAGCTTGTAAGGCTAAAGTGTCTTGCTTAAGGGTTCTTAACACGGCTTCTAATTAATTTACAGGTTGTTTATTTGTTTTTCTTACTTGACTATATCATCTATAAACAAGGCCTACTTGTCTTCAGCTACATTTAAATGTGATTACTGTTGTTTAATAGTGCAGAGACCACATACGAGCAGTAGACAATACACACACACACACACACTTAGAAGTGTTTCTGGCTATAAAATAAACTCCATTTCGCAGACACTGCAGTTTGCTGTTTAATTAGAGTAAACCGGTTGAGCTTGTCAAGATGGACGCTGTTTATGAGTTCTACACAGAGAGAATTTAATTTGTCAAAGGCTACGTCTAGTCTTGCTCAAGGAATAAACAAATCCACAGAAGCACTACAAGGTAACCTTAAGTTCTGTAAAGGCAGGGTACCTGTTGCCAGTTTTTCATCCCTTCCTATTTCCTATTTTCACTCTAGTTCCTCTTTAGCTACCATTTACTGGTTAAAATAAAATCAAACTGTTTTTATAGCACATTGTTAAAGCTCTCAGGATGTTATCTCAGAGGCAGGAATAGCAATCTTATTTCTATTAGAGATAAGGTTGTGTCTAAATGATATTAAGAAGAGACAGCATTAAATAGAATTTGCCTTGAAGATACACACACATGTGCTGGTCGGATGTGGTGGTTATAACCAAGGAAAAGACAGAGTGGTCCGTCCATAGTGATGTATGGTGTCTTGGTTCTTCATACAATCATTGCTGTTTGGCCTTTATGATGAACGGTGACAGAGGCCAGGGAGACCCATCCTGCTGAGACCTGATTCATCACAACCTTTACCCACAATCCCCTGTCTGAAGTGGAAGGCCCCAGTTAGCATCTGACCAAAGCACATGTGTCACTGAGAGGCAAACCCAAGATAAAAGACATCATCATACATTTAAAAAAAGGAGGAAATATGCAACACTTCCAGGCCCATTTCTGCTTCACAATTGCTTTTTTTTAATATAGTTTAGACAATGTGGCTGTGTGTAAGACATCTATTTTCCCCAGAGAGACAAAGAAAATCAGATAAAAATGTCTAATCATCAGCACAACCATTAGTTTTGGCTTCATTTCAGCATAACTTGAATTTCAATTTGTTAAAAGTTACCAAAAAAAAAACAAGACTGTATACTGGCAAACCCTAACTTGTGCGTGTGTGTGTGTGTGTGTGTGTGTGTGTGTGTGTGTGTGTGTGTGTGTGTGTGTGTGTGTGTGTGGGGGTGTGTGGGGGTGTGTGCGTGCGGTGTGTGTGTGTGCGTGTGTGTGTGTGTGTGTGTGTGTGTGTGTGTGTGTGTTAGCACGCTCCATTGATCATGGCAGTGTGCTGCTGTTTCAGGCATTCTGCTCTAATTCTACCCAAATTCGTTTGTGACCTTTTACACTTCCAAGCCTCCCTCCGGCAGTCCTTCCTGACCTCAGCAACCTGACAGACCTATCAGCCGTAAGCTAAGCTGTGGGCTTTTGGTTACGCAGGACCTGACAATGCTTGTGTACATTTCCACAACAACTAAATCAGTGATTACTCGCTTGCTTGCTTGTTATTTTCAGGTCGTTGACTGCATAATATTTGTGGGCAGAAAAGGTTTTTTTTCTTTTTTGTTGACACTTAATACATCTTGGGTTAACATGTGGGTTGTACGTTTTCCAGTAGAGTGGAGTCCAGCCCTTAAACAGCTTGAGAATACCATGTTGAATAGCTGATTTTATTTCTCAAATGACTATTGTAATGTGCGTTTATTCATCCTTTGTTTAGGATAAACTGACACCGACTAGTTTGAACAGCAGACTACAAAACTAACACTGACTTTAGTTTGCTGCTGAATTTAATGGGTTTATTATGCACTCATTGATGAGTAGCTTGGTTGGTAGAAATTCTGCTGCCGTATTAATCAAGGCAATGGTTGATGGCTCAGTTAGCAATTGCAGTTGCTAGAAACGGTTCACTGAACATTTTGTCAAATAAATCACAGAAATCTGTTCATTTGAAAATTATTTCTTTATTCTAATTGTAATTACCTGTATAACGGATGATCTCAACCACCCCTTATCAATTTCATTTAAATAAAATATGATTTTGACACATGACAATAATGTCCTTATTCTTATCTTTGCCTACTAATGCTGATTACAGTATACCTTGAATAACTGAGAAAACTCTGTAATAATTCTAGCCTGTAACGGCAACATGATGAAAAGTGTAGAATGTAGTCGCCCCTCTGACTTGTGAGATATAGTAAATAACAGGTTTCAGCTCTCCCTTGAGATGTAACAACCACATTTAGCTCCATTGTGACCATAGTCACTATCCTGTCAGCTTTTAGCAGCTTGTAGCATTGGTGCTATGGCAACAGAGATCAGGAGGCTGGGGAGCCAAATAGACAGAATGAGTAACACTGAAACAACAATGATATATATTTGAACAATTGCTGAATATTGGTGGGGAATTAGCTGCAACATATCATAGAAACAACTATATGAAAGGGTCATACTTTCTCTTGTCTTCAAATGTAGGAAAATGTATGTAGTATATTTGTTGAATTTGAATTTTTAGCCATGCGGATCGCGACGTTGGTTTGTCACTTTTTCAATATTTTAACAAATAATGGATGGATTGACATGACATTTTGGGTAGATATTTACAATCCCCAGTGGTTGAACACTCATACCTTTACTGCCGCCATAGGGGTAACATTCGTGATTAAGAGTAAAACAGCATAAACATGACAATTTGAGTTCCCATGAAATGTGCTACAGCTATTAAAGACACCTTAAAGGGATTGGCACCACATTTGTAAAGATATTGATGATTCCCTGAGAGCGTTTTCTGGTGAAGTTGCTGATTCCCACCTTACTTGACTTCTAGCTTGACTTCACAAGGTCGGCATTTTAGGTTTTTATGTGAGCTTAACAACCATTTGTTGGATTGATCAGAAATTTGGTGCACCGGTTTATGGTCACTATGGACTTAATTGTCGACTTTTAATTCATCATTTGTATCTCAAAAGATATCTGTCCGCGGCTAATGTGACTAACCTTTTTACCAGTCTCAAATCTTGTACATTAACTTGAATATTTGTAAGTCTAGACATTTCAACAAATTAAGATTATACAAGTATCCTCATTTTCCGTTTCTCTTGATGTAGCAAACGTTCAGTCTTCAAGAACAGACACCTTTGAAAACATGTATTTTGCATTCTTAAAATAATCCAAGGTCTTCTATGTTCACAATTACACCCAGTAAAATGTATATCCAAATATTTTTGAGCATTCAGGGATGTGGATCAAAGGTAACGTTGCATTTAAATCAAACAAGCAGTTTCAGAAAACTAAGTCCTTTCATCAAAGGAAAAAATAAATATCCCTTTACTGTAACATGCTCTTAGCTCAAAAAAGTCTTTACTCAGCAAAGCTGTCAAACACTTTTAGCTCATTGTCCTGGCATCACATCCTAACTCACGTATTAGTATATGTGTGCATGTATGTAGATCATTTACAGAAATGGTGCTCAGTTTTATTTTGGGATTCACCTGAAAACACTCTGACTCTTACTCTCCGAGAGGTTGAACATCACTTTAAGCCATCGAGCTGTATTTATGACTGTATTTATTAGTCTCTCTATTCATGTTACAGCTCTCATTCCCTCATCCACCTTCACTCGTTGCACTTATTCTAATTGAAATGCCATCATGAATAATGCCAAATGGCTGTGGTGGAGGCACATTTGGCTCACCGCACGTATGAATGTCCTCAAATGAATGACTGGCATCTAGGTGGACCATGGTCATTTATAGGATGTGTGCGGCAAAGTATCTATTGCCTCATGGCAATAGATACTTTGCCGAGCATATACGAAAGGCAGTCCTGGCAACACCTCTGGAAGAAGGTCTGTGGCATGTTTGGAGCTGCAATGACTGTGAGAGTGATGGAGGGCGAGAGCAAAGTGCTGCTGGATAGCTCCCACTTCAGACTGCCTCCTCAATGCAATTTATTTCAGAGTTTGATTCAGTCTAACGGGATCCAGGAAGGCCATTTAGCCTGATACACATTCCCTTGGCCTTAACTCTGCCCATTCATCTAGATTTCTCTGGAATTTATTTGTTGGTTTTCCAATGTTTAGAGACCACTTGTTAACGAGCCTTCTTCCCTTGGAGGAAAATAGCCATGCCATGGAAGGCTTTCTCATGTGAGGAAATGAGGAAAAACACGCTCCGTTTTATCTCACAAACACAGATGCATGCTGACTCTTATCACAGCATCACTTCACACTTTGGCACTTCAGATCAGCACAGCTTAGCAGGGCTTTTCTTATTACTCTGATTTCATCTGTAAAACGATGCAGCCAGGCACTACTGCCAGACGTCAGAGAGGGCCATTTTGGCAAGCTACTTTCTTGCCATCAAGTAAATCAGGTTTCTCAAACAGACAGTCAACCAGTCATACTAACGACTGTCTGATTTTCTGAGATGAGAAGTTCGGCCATGTGTTATTAAGGCTGTCGCTTTTTTTAAAGAATCGAGGTTGAAAACTAACAAGTCATTTGTTCAATTTATTTCCATCTCAACATCACATCCCAAAATAATTTTAGAACTCAATTTTTTTTTTATTCATTCAATCACGGCGCCTCTGCTGCCTGCATAAGTGACAGGCTAACAGTTGAATCCAGATTTGTTTACATGGGAAAAATGTGGAAGGCAGTCATGGTTTTAAAATGCAACAAGAAGCAAAACCTTTAGTAAAACATTTTCAGCTAAGGTATCTATACTAAAACACTTCAACAGATAATGATATTTGCATTAAATAACTTAAGCATATAATGTCTCTAAATGTGTCATTTATTGTATGTATAGGTTATAGGTGTTTGATCTGGTATTCAACCAAAACACAGGTATTCCCAGCTAGATAATTTATCCAATAATTTATCATGAATGTATTGTGTAATGTGACTTACTTAATAGAGGGTTTTTCACGGTATACATTTTTGTCAGTGGATAGAAAATAAATCCGGAGGTACAGATGGGAAAGAAAGATGATTCCTGTGCTTCCTCTGGATATACCATCCCCCCTTACAGTCATGAGAAACTCACACAAGTAGTCATGCGAGGACATACATGTACGTGATGCATTAGACAATGCCATTAGACACGCGCACACACTTTCACATGCAGGCCTTCATTAGCTGTTCTCTCATCATTGTTTACTCTGTGCAGAGGCGTGGATGCTCTGCTGCTTTTCACATCAATCTGCCACAGCAGTCGCAGCACACTCCCTGCCCCTTCTCCAACTCACTCCACCCCCCTCTTCCTCTCTCTTTCTCCCACACAGGGAAATATACTCTAACACACACTTTTATACACTGTCTTTGCGTGTTGCATCATCCTAAACTCCCTCTCTTGTCCCAGCTGGAAAGCACATACAGTACCTAAGCACAAACAAGTTTCCTGAAGCAACTCTGCATCCGTTTCCTTCCTCACAGCAGAGGTGGCCTTGCACACCAACAACACACTGACACACACACACTCGAGCAAATTGCCCTCAGTCCTGCCAGCCTGTCTGTGGCAGATGGTGGTGGAGCCACAGCTTCTGGCACCGCTCTGATCTTGCTGGGAGGAAAGAACCAGATAAATGAACAGGTGAACCTTCGAGGAGAAAGAACAAGTCTCTACAAACTATCATTTAAATATCCGCCCACACAACAGGAGCCTTAAATGTGGAAGAAGTGATTTTAAAGAAGTCATTAAAAATGAAGCATCATTCTATTCAAAATCATCGTTCTAGGTCAAAATCACCTAGTTAGGGAAACAGAAACTATAGGTTACTTACGTAACCCAGTTCTCAGAGTAACATGAAGTGAGATGTCTCACTATGGGATGCGCCTCAACGCGTATGCAAACAGAAGCATCAATCTCATTACGCCAATCCTGATTGGCTGGTGATCTTGACGTCTTACGTCAGGGAATCCACCCACCCTATAAGTAGCTTGCGCTACGACGCAGCGTCATTCAAAATAAGCACCTCTTCTCGCTTCGCCTTAGCAAGAAGGGCCGTCTGGTGAGACATCTCACTTCATGTTACTCTGAGAACTGGTGTTACGTAAGTAACCTATAGTTCTCATTCATAACACTCCGTTCGATGTCTCACTATGGGATATTGAAACTCCCGTATTGCTAGACATGCTTATCTCAAAAATCACCAAAACAACCAGAACTTAACAGGTAGAACCCTGTCTCAACACGGGGCCCAGCACTGCGCGGGCCACCCTTGGAGCAGAGACATCTAGCCGGTTAAAGCGGACAAAAGTGAGCGGTGAGGACCAGCTCGCTGCTGCACAAATGTCTCGGATGGAAACACCCTTGAACAAAGCCCAGGATGTAGCCAATCCACGAGTAGAATGAGCGCGCAGGCCCGTTGGTGCCTGCAAACCCTGACTCGTATAAGCCAGAGCAATCGCTTCCACAATCCAGTGGGAGAGCCGTTGCCTGGTAACGGGCTTGCCCTTCTGAGGGTTAGCCCAGGATATAAAGAGTTGGCCATTGCAACGAAACTCTTTTGACCTGTCCATATAGGTGCGTAAAGCACGAACTGGACACAGCAAATTTCGGCCACTGTTCCACAGAGGAACACAGCGGCGGAGGAAATGCCACAATGTCAATGGGGGTACATGAGCCAACCACCTTAGGTATAAAGGCAGGGTTGGGCTTCAGCAACACTCTCGTTTGCCCCGGGTCAAACTGAGTGCATGAAGATGTACAGAGAGCGCGTGAATGTCACTGACTCGCTTGGCAGATGCCAGAGCCAGTAACAGCACTGTCTTCAGTGACAGGTGTTTCATGTCAGCTTCTTCCAGGGGTTCAAATGGAGGTCGAGTGAGCCCATCTAAAACCACTGCCAAGTCCCATAAGGGCACCAGTGACCTGGAAACAGGGAGGAGCCTGCGAGCCCCTTTCATAAAACGGCAGACCAAAGGATGTTGTCTAACCGTCTTTCCCTCAAAGCCCACATGGCATGCTGCAATAGCGGCCAGGTACACTTTGATCGTAGAGAAAGCTCTGTGTTTATCAATCAGGTCCTGTAGAAATGATAGAATCACCCCGACAAGACATTGAAAAGAGATGTGTCCTTTTTGAAGGCACCACTCCTCAAACACCCTCCACTTACAGTCATAGAG
>NW_011354490.1:108399-121498 GCF_000735185.1 Notothenia coriiceps
TGCCGCTGTTATTGAGCCCCAGCCTGACACAGCGCGGGGCTCAATCTCTGCGGCGGACGCCACCATGTCTTGATTGCCGGCCGGCGAATCAGCGGACATGAGGGGGTACTGTCCCGACAAGCTAGCTTGGCGTGCTAGCCGTCGGCGGAGGCTTTTAATGGTGAAGCAGGGCACAATGCCCGCACGAGCCGGGGTTAGTCAATAGCCTCCTGGGTGTGTTCCAGCCCGAGGCAGGACGAGCGGACCTGGTGTGAGTCTGTGCCTGAGATCTTAAACCCGCAGCCGCATAGCCGAGCCTCCGAGTCCCTGACTCCTCTGGTGTGAGGGAGAGAAGGGTCCATCATTGTTTGCCGGGGGTGTCGGCTTGGAGTGGACACGCTAGTAACAGGTACGTTACTGAGAAAAAAATCCAACCTTGTCGTTAATCCGAAAGGAAAAAGTGACGGTGTAGATTTTATTCTTTAAAGAATATTAACTGGTGTGTTAATACCTTTTTTATCTCCGTCTCCTCTGGTGTGAGAGAGAAAAGAGAACTTCCTCGCTACCGTGGTTTCGGTGTGGAGGGAAGAAAAGCTAGCAACAGGTATGTTACTAGCTTGAAGAAAAAATCAAACCTTACCGTAATTTCGACAGAAAGAAATGGCGAGGCAGATTACAATATTAACTGTTGTGTTAATATTGTTCAGTCTTCTTGCAAAGCAAAAAAGTAACCGGCTAGCGCCCGTCGACCGAATGTTAGCTTTGGGTTCAGTCTGTGGACCGTTAAGCTAGCCCGGCTACTGATAATTCGAGATGTGCTCTGAAGCGAGAAGAGGTGTTTGAATGACGCTGCGTCGTAGCGCAAGCTACTTATAGGGCGGGTGGATTCCCTGACGTAAGACGTCAAGATCACCTGCCAATCAGGATTGGCGTAATGAGATTGATGCTTCTGTTTGCATACGCGTTGAGGCGCATCCCATAGTGAGACATCGAACGGAGTGTTATGAACAGGGCCGTGGGAAGTAGGGGTGCTGAGGGTGCTGCAGCACCCCCTGGTGGAGGACAGGGGATCTGCACTTCCACAAGATTAAATCCAAATATAATTTTTTTTTTAAATGAATTTTCAGCCTTGATGTAACAACATTCATAATTAAGTAAAGATAGCACCCTTTTCACCCCGGTTACATTTTCCATTTGCCCCGTACGATGGGCGCTGTAAGTGATGAAAGTGGGGGATGTTGGCTTATCAGGCACCCGCAGCTCACCAGCGTGAGAGAGAGAGAGAGAGAGAGGGATAGATAGAATGAGAGAGGGGGTGCACCGGTACCGGCTGGGATTGTTGTTAGCTTCTGCTGCGCTAACGGATATAAGAAGATGTTTCTACAATAATGTGGAGGGAGAGCTCTCCTGTCAGACTGAGAGGTTCAGTGAGGTAAAGGACTCTTGAGTGTTTTGATTGTTGAGTGGGTCTCAAATGTTTTGATCACAATATATGTAAACAAATATTTCCAAGGCACTCCTTTATAATTATTAGGCTGAATAAAAACAGGTTTGAAATCATTCCAATGTATACTATAGGACAATAAACCAAAAATATCGTTTAAAACTGGAGAGATTTAAAAATATGCATAAATAAATAAATGTTAACTGGTCAAATAAGATATAAATGAACCACACAAATAAAACAAGTTAGCCTACATTTATTTGTTATTGGCTATGGTAGGTTATTGGTTATGTTCACATATATTATTTGATTATTAAAATGCAAACCGATCTTTTTCATATGNACCCTTTTCACCCCGGTTACATTTTCCATTTGCCCCGTACGATGGGCGCTGTAAGTGATGAAAGTGGGGGATGTTGGCTTATCAGGCGCCCGCAGCTCACAGCCAAAGTGAGAGAGAGAGATAGATAGATAGATAGAGAGAGGGGGTGCACCGGTACCGGCGGGGATTGTTGTTAACGGCTAACGGATATAAGAAGATGTTTCTACAATAATGTGGAAGGAGAGTTCTCTCCTGTCAGACTGAGAGGCTCAGTGTTTAGATAGTTCACTTTAGTCTAAGTTATCTCAGTGGGTCTCAAACGTTTTGATCACAATTTATGTAAACAAATATTTCCAAGGCACTCCTTTATAATTATTAGGCTGAATAAAAACAGGTTTGAAATCATTCCAATGTATACTATAGGACAATAAACCAAAAATATTGTTTAAAACTGGAGAGATTTAAAAATATGCATAAATAAATAAATGTTAACTGGTAAAATGAGACATAAACGAACCACAAAAATAAAACAAGTTAGCCTACATTTATTTGTTATTGGCTATGGTAGGTTATTGGTTATGTTCACATATATTATTTGATTATTAAAATGCAAACCGATCTTTTTCATATGTGTGTTTAGAGTTGTATCCCCTAGATCAGTCTCTAGCAATTGGGCGCTCAAAGTGCACCAGATTGAAGCATTTTACTTTAAAATGTTAAAAAAAAATCTTCCTGGGGGTGCAGCCCCGGACCCCCCAAGAGGATGTGAAGTCCACCCCCCAATTAAAACATGTTCATGCAATACTAAATACATATAAGCTGTCCACCATGTCAATACGTTTCTCTTTTTGTAGTGTATTGGTCTTTTGTAGAGGTTTTTCAATGCCAGCTAAAATCTTGCCTAGGGCAGCACATTGGTCAAAACCGGCCCTGGTGTCATCCCCACAGCACCCCCCATTTGAAACATGTTCCCACGGCTATGGTTATGAATGAGAACAGCATGTTACTTGAGAGGGTACAGTAGTCATACATTATACTTTCATCTAAAAACCCATTATGATTTGTTTATATTCTCTTCCAAGCCCATACATGATACAACTCATGTACAGTATAGCAAACTCAACAAAACAAGGAAAACATGCTATCTATTGTGTTTCTAAAATGTTTTATGAATGTATGTGATAATTTAGGTGAAGATATTTAATCAACTCTTTGAAAGAAGAACAGTATATTGATTTTAAACAAACACAAAATCACATTGATGCTTGTAGGCATATGATGTTAATACCTATGATTTTCCTAATAATATGCTCAAAAATAGTCTGTGTTCAAAAGTTTGGTTTAAAGCAATTCTCCTGGCTCTCCCTTAAAGTGACAAATAAGGCAAGGCCTATAATAAATGTTGACTGTGGTACTGCTGCCACTGCAGTATAAAAAAAGCAGACCGATGGCTAGATGTAGACCCACTTTTTGCCTCTTGTACATAATTGCTGCTCCAGCATTAGCAATCTCTCAAAGCGCCGATGGAAAAACAACATTGTATATAAACGAGATGTACTTCCCTACAGTTGCAGTAAACCCAACACATGGGCCTGCCGATAACTGTGCTTTATTCAGAGAGTAACACCATATTTAGGGCTGAATTACAGTAATGTTAACTGCGATAAACGGCATAGCTAGTTCTATGTGCTGACAGAGACACTGGATAGACTGCCAGGGATGCTAACCTTTCTACAGCACAGGTACCAACACAGTACATCCCCCTAACCTTCAACAGGCTCCCTGTCTGTACGTTGTTTAAATACATATCTGGTGCTACAGGGTACATGGAATTCAAGAAATAAAGCAGAGACATATTCATGTTTTATATTATATTACATCAAAACATTTGCTGAAATGTATACAAAGCCCCGCTCCCTGTGACTCACATATCTGGAAGATGTTATGCTGTTGAGGGGAATCACTCCCTTTTGAATTTATAGTGCGTTAATGTGAAGTGGCACACATTTGAAAGCCAAGCCAATGTTGACCTTATGAAATTGAGTTGTTGATGGGAACAGATGATCTTTATTTGTATGTGAAAAGGCCAGCCAGAAAGCAATAATAATAGCTCTTCTGTATTTTCAATAATGATATAACTGCACATCTGTAAAAGTCAGGACACTGTGTTCCTCTATGTTTCTTTGAGGAAAATAATTGGCAAGCTTGTGAAGCAAGACAAACATGCACGTTTCATATATGATAGCAGATAGCAATGTATTGAATTGCTTTTAAATGTCATACCAATACACCAACATTATTTTCAGTATAGAGAACAAATACAAAGGCATAGCTGTTTGTAGGTTCAGTAAATGTTTCTGGATGTCGCATGGTTTGAATGCCTGGACTGCAAGCAAAACCTGGACAGGAAATGTGAGGGGACTAATGCTCTCTCCTCCGAAAGCAATCAGTGCACAGTAGCCCTTTAGCAAGGCAATAAGCTCTAACTTTCCTCAGTGGAGGAGATTACAGTTCATAGCCTACAGTAGACACGAGTGTTTGGAACTTGTTAAATGTAAACTAAAAAGTAAGTTGGCAAGTAAACAAATATTTTTTAAACAAACAGGTTAAGAATAAAAGATTGATATTAGGTAAGAAATGTACCAAACCCCAAGAAAAATAGCTTTAAAGGTCGCCTATTATGCAAAATACACTTTTTCATGTCTTTTATACATAAACATGTGTCGCCTCTGTGTAAAGAGATTCTGAAAGTTTCAGGAAGAAAGATTCTCTCTCTTTTTGTTCTGATCCATTTATATAAAAACCTGTCTGAAAATGAGCTGATCAGATTTTGTCCACTTTATGATGTCATAAAGATTTTTTCGCTTGTGTAACCATTAGCCAATAACCAACCAAGGTAACCCTTTTTAACCAAATATCTCTCAGAGGGGCGTGGGGAGTGGCTCCATATTTTCATCTAAAGTAACAGACAGAGAATCAGCACTTTTGGAACAGGGCTGAAACAGAGGGGATTATGGGATACTACAATGATCTGTTTGGTATTTCAAGCCAAGCACTTCAGAGACATGTGTGTGTGTATATATCTGAGACCTATAATATATTGATAAAAAAACAGTATAATATTGGACCTTTAATTGGTGACTTCTAAAGAAAGGCTCTGATTTAGCTTCTTCCAGAGGAAAAAACAGTCAAAAGCTCATCTGAAGCTCTCATTAACTCTACTCCTAACAGGCACACAATTTACAAATGTGTTATCTTGTCTCCGCTATAGTAATTGAGGTATAAATACATATCCAGAGCTGCTGTTTGTAGGCTCTTTTCTCATTATACCAACAATCTCTGCATTCACCTATTGAACACCCTGAGAAGATTCAGAAAGACAGTAGTGCTGAGCTAAGTTATTCATAACATGGATTTGGGCAGTTTGCCATAAATTAATTAGTGGAATAAGCAGTGGTGTTTCTTTTTCCTTTTTCAAATCTACAATATGCAACCTACATTTGGAAAGTAACACCATTAGCCATGCTGTTGGAGGCACCTCTCTTTGATGCTCTGGCATTTTGTCCTTGTACCAAGCATGATGATACTTTGCATCAAAGAATAAATAATTGCCATGACTGATGGACAAAACTTTGAAGCGTGGAGGTGGGCGAATGTTGGCTTTGGGGGGAAATATTAAAACCAAAGAGCACAAGTTATTTAAACTAAAGTTATGTCATTGTAAAAGGGCTGTTAATGTGTCCATTTGCCATTCCTATGACTCTCTGCCTTCACCTTTTTATTATTATGATTCACGAAGCACAGTTGTTTTGAGACCACAATGTCCCGTTGTCAGTGTCACGCCTTGTCACTCCACTCTGCACTCAGTATGGCTTTTATTTCAGTACTTAGTGCAGGAGGCGCTGCCATCAGGCCAATCAGTCAGAGAACCCTGCTGCTGTGGTGGTGCTCTGACATGTTGTGCTCTGACATGTTGTACTCTGACCCTTCACTCTGGCTGCCCCAGCTTAGCCCTCATATATCACTGATCCTGCGCCAATACAGCTGGACACAGGGACTCGGCAGTGGATCACAGTGGGCTGAGACTCTGCCCTGACAGGGGTTGAGTGGATGGTTTATCTGACTCCCTCTTTACGCTACATGCCGCACCGTAGCTACGTTTTTATTTTTTTGCATAGCTTTTTCCATGTTCAGTTTTTCTAAATGACTGCATCCTTTTTCCTTTACACATACACAGTCGTTGCTGTCAATGGAAATTGCTGCTGGAATATGAAACCTGCTGAGTGGTTTTTGTATTTATCATGACCATGTTTATTTATGAGGGCTAGTAGAGAGGCCAACAATTCACTTTAAAACATATATATTAGCTGGTAAACAAGTCTCCAAACTCACTTTTTTAAAAACCACACCTAAATCAATTTAAACCGTCAGGAATGTAAGCCTTTTACATGGTTATTGTCATCATTAGTAATTATAAGAATAAATCACACAATTCAAATGATGAAATAAAACTAATTTATTTTGTATTAATTATTTGCTGAGTTAAAAAAAAGGGCATTAGTATTTTTAATTATAAGCAGCTTAGAACTAGTGTTAAGGAGTTAAACATGTCATAATTACCTTTATATTGTCTATTTTATATTTCTGTGAATACATCCCCTTCCATTGTGGTGTTGTTGAACAATGCTGTTCAGAATTGGCTCAAACTTGAATGCAAGGAAAGACGTAGCAAAGGCTAATGTGAATTAAGATCACATCTGTCTAAAGTTATACATTTAATCCCATTTTAATTAAAGTGGATTACCAATAACTATCAATCAATGCCAATAAGCAGTACCAGTGTGAGCAAATCTAAACAACACCCAATAAACCTAAACCTTATAGAATCTGCGATATGATTGGAGGATGTTCTGAATAGCGTGCATGATATCTAATCTTTATCCGTGGGTATACTGAAGTGGTGAAACTTCCTGCCTGCTATGACAGTTTCCCGCCCATAACAGCAGTCTCTGGGAACATGCCAAAAACTCCCCCTCTCAAATGGATAGGAAGCTGCTTGTTTCATTATGCATTTCCTTTAGAACATCGTAATACTATACTTTAAGCTGTGTAATCCCTATTTCTGAATGTCTCTCCCCCTGTTATTCATGTACCTTCGATACAGACAGCAGTTGACAGCCCACTCCCTTTGTAAATGTCCTCGACAATTACTAACTTCAATGTGAGCGTACTTCAGGTAACAGAGATGTAAGTAAGATTGACAATGTAGCACATCGCGGCTTTGAACTAAAACAATATCTTGTCACACACCTTGCAGTTTCAGCAGTAAAACAGACACCAGAGAACTAACCACACTCACACTCGCAGTCGCTGAGCTTAAAATAAAAAAGAGAAGCTCTCAGCATGGGGTCTTCTCCCTACTGGCTATGCTAGTGATGATGGGAGATGAGAGCCTTTGTTCTAGTGCTTTAGCTCATGCACTGTTACTGAAGTTTCTTATTTTTATACCACAAACTGTGAGGCTGTGGTTATTTCACAGGGTCACCGCATGGGTGTAGGTGTAATGTAGTTAACCTTTGGGAAGGTCAAAGAACTGCCTTTTTTATTATATGTAAGATTATATAATGTTTTTTAAATTACTGAGTAAAACATAATGTTATGTAATCATATTTTTGTTACTAGGAACTGCAATGTCGGCAGGTCAGTCTCCACTGAAATATATGAACAACTATGGATTGCCCTTGTGTTCAATCAGACATTTGTTATCCCTGAAAGATAATCCATAATTTATTTTGCTGATCCGCTGACTATTCATTAAGCGACACCAACAGGCAAAGGTTTTTCATACCAAACCAATTATTTATATGAATGCGTACATTGAAAAAATGTCTTGAGGATGAACCGGATGAACGCTCATCTCATGACCTTTGTTCTGTCTTTTGGTTATCATCGTCTTTTTTAACAAATTATTGAATTTCCGGAAGTGTGTTTTATAGGTTTGTATAAATGGTCTTCAAAGGCCGAAATCCAAGATATTTCTTTAGAGGGAGTTTCTCTCACACAAACTCCCCCCCCCCACCCCTGTCTGAAACACCTCAATTGAAGTCCTTTGTTTATTTGTGTGCAGTGACATTACTATGTAACACTCCAACACATTGTACCTGGTAAGCTTACAGTCGGGACATCTCTATGTGGTTGACCAATCACTACAGAGCCGACCAGCTAACCAATTAGAGCAGACTGGGCTCTGGTTTCAGACAGAGGGTGAAAAGAGGAGGCAGTATGAGAAAAATAAAGACCTCTTTGAACATTAAAGCATAGACACATGTCACAGTAGAGGCACAAAATCCAAATTTGAAAGCAAAAAAATTGCATAATACGGCCCCTCTAAAAAGTATTGTTTCTTGGAGGTGATTTGTATTATAGTTTATCCACACTTCATGTCAGTGTGATTTTTCTATATTGGAACAAACAGTCCCTGCTGAATCAGTACAATGATTTTCAGTACAGTTCAAGCAATGAACTGATTAAATTCATCTTAATTCCTCAAATAAACCCCCTACTGCGTGATGAAAAACAGGTTTGTCATTCCTCCCAAAACTGGGATTAAATGAATAGTGTCACCTCGGATGATGAATGACACATTCTGTTTGCCAAGATAACTGAACATTGAAAAGAGACCCAGGTGTTGCATGACCATGCATGAACAGGATTTAGATATATCTTAATTTTAATGTAATAGCCAGTGAGTAAGACCCTTTTATTTTTTGCACCAGCTTACCTTAAGATAAATGTATGACTTGAGCATTTTTTTTGCAAGGGATTTTGGTTTGCCTCAATACATAAGGTAATCTTTCACATTATGAAAAGATATAGTGTTGTTAGCTCACAAGGACTGTATTAATTCTTGCTTAATGGCCTGGAGATTTATTAAAAAATCAAGTACTTTGCGTGGATTAAAGATTGCTTTAAAGGTTAACATCATATAACCAAATATATATTACCCAAGGTTAAAAGGGAGAAAGGAATAAAATTGTACACTAAATCATTAATGACACTAACTTTTAAGTTGCTATGACCCTGGTTTTAAGTGCAGATACTGTACACATAGGAATCAGTGTAAGCAGGCCACAAAGACTTGTTTTAATTTTGAAGATTTTCATTTTAATACATTTAAGTGAAGTCATAATTTAGATCAAAATCAGGCACCACAGTGGTGAGCGAGCATATGGCCCACTTATGAAAGTCCTTGCATTTGTAGTATTACAAACTGGGTGTCTCTCTGTCTCAACATTTCCAAAGATCTCTGTGAGTGGGATCAGAAAACGCACCTTTAGTAAACATGTACTGCCATTAGTACGACCAAATATATATATATATATCTATATCTTTGATATTGTGATGTTTAAAAGAGTTTCAGTATTATCAAATACATTTAAAGTTCATATTTGTATGTTGTTCCAATACTATGACATGTTTACATGCCATTAATGTTCAAAAAGTGCTTTATTTTTTCTCCGGCCCCGATCAGATAGTGCTAGTTTTAATGAGTTGCTCGCTGCTTCTGCTTTGCTCAGTGCCTCACGTTTTGGCTGAACTTAAATAGACCTCCCCTCCCATTGTTTACAGCAGAAATGGTGTCTGTTGCTATATGGCTTTTATGACAAAGTGCTATGGTTTAGGCTAAGTTGTTTTTTATCAATTCGAACTGTACTTTGAACTTTTTGGTAACAAACATTACATGAAATGTTTTGAGCTAACATCAGCTTTCATCAGGTGGTCGCCTAGCAACAATATTTTCTTCAATATAGCACTGTCCCTTTCACTCTCCCTTTCACACCCAAACTAAATTCTGTTGTACTGCCATGTCACAGCAGCAAGATGACAAGTTGTACAACTAGAAGCCAGCAGGAGTTTTGCTGGTTTTAAATAACTTGAAAGTCATAACATCGCTTTATCACCTGCAGCATTTCCGGAATAGAAAAAGTCTACTTATGTTGTCTATGTTTTAGCCTGCTTCACTCTAACTTGTGCCAGTATTTGTAAATGTCTGAACAGATTAAAAGTGGTTACGTCCCCCCTGACCTCTTCCTGCCACCAATCAACTTATCTGTCACTCCATTTTAATAGACGGAAGCAGAAAACACCTTTCCATAATGTCGGTGTACTTGCTGTAAATGTCTAGCTGTCTAGTATGCATGGACTGGTTTCACTTTTGTCTCTGTAGAAGCATTAACAGATTACCTCAGCATTAAGTAATTTTACTAGAATTTCATAGGTTCTACAAATTGTTTAGCTTTTAATATAAAAAAATAAATAAGTATTTGGCATGACTAGCTGAATGTAAATGTGAGTATAATGCTGTACAGACAGTTGGTGTATACCAGGGGTGTCCAAACTTTTTTCACCGAGGGCCACATACAGAAAAATATAAGAACGGCTGGGCCACTCGCTAGAGGTTTATTACCTCATAAGTTCTGTTATAAGTTGAAAAAATCTATCCAATGTAGGTACATTATTCTTGATACTTGGTACTACTAAATGCTTTAAGAAAAAAACAGCTCACAGCTCTCCAGAGGGTTTCATTTATTGTTTTGGCAGCTCATTCCTTAAAACAGAAGCTTCAGATTGCTTATAATAAGAGGAAACATGAAGGGTTTATTTCAAGGTTGTTATGTACATTTGTTATTGAGCTTTTTCCGTATCAACTAAGATTGGTTAGAACATGTTTTCAACTTTAATTGACTGAATTTATTTGGGCCTATTAACACATAAATACTGTTACATATATATGTAAGAAGTACAATATAAGACAAGCAGAAGTTGGTTATACTTAAGTCATTATCCTTTTTTAATTTGCTGAGTGAGGGCCGATTCAAAATGGTCCGCGGGCCGCATTTGGCCCCCGGGCCGTAGTTTTGACACCCCTGGTGTATACAGTACATTAACAAATAACAGAAATCAAGAATACATTCAATAGGTTTTTCACACAGCAAATTAGATGCTCAGGATTTGTATAAAATAAACTCAAGTTATATATAATACTCGGAGAGCTGGCGTCACAATGACCTGCTACGAAGAAGCAACTAAAGATCAAGATTATGATATGAGTGATTGTGATGAGGCGATATGATCATGACTAATGTGCAACTGATGGATACAGTTCCCAAGATGATAATATTTTCAACAGCTCAATTCGTGGATTTCTACTCTGTAATAAACCCTTCATGTGCTCCACCATTAGATCCCTTTCATCTGACATGAAATAAGCTAATATTTCCCGTATTTCGATGGTCCATAAATGAATTTGATGCACTCAATTACAATTACCCTCAATGATGCGCTCACATGCAGTATTGCAATAAATCACAGAGCATAGGTGGGACAATTTTTGATATTTGAGGTAGGGAGGCGTATGGCGCAGTGGATAGAGCCTGGCTCTATCCACTGCGCCATACGCCTCCCTACCTCAAATATCAAAAATTGTCCCACCTATGCTCTGTGATTTATTGCAATACTGCATGTGAGCGCATCANAACCATGCATGTAAAACAAATGAAGTGTACAGAATGTACAACAAGGCACTGTGGAAGAAACCTGTCTTTGGATGGATCTGCCGCCCGCGGAGCTCCAGTGAAATGTTGTTGGAATGTTACGCTGCAAACAATCCCAGCAAGTCTTTAAACTAAAATCTGATAAATTACATAGATAATTCAGAAATGATTACTAATACTTGTTCGATATTTTTGTGAGCCACTTAAAGGGGCATTGCGCACTTTAAATTGTGCTACATAAGGAGCTTCGATGAAAATGACCATTTCTGACTTTTAGTCATATTTTGGCATGGGAAAGGGATTCCCTTTATTTTTTTTTTCTTTGTCTTTTATTTTTATTTTAATATTGTCTATATTGTCTATATAATTTGTATCTGTATAAGTCACTTTTGTGAGGGCAAAAAAAAACAACAACAATAAAAAGTTGGTCACAAAAAAAGGTCGAATTGTGAGATAAAAATCGGAATTGTTTTCTCCCTTCGGTATTCTTTGAATACATTTAGTAAATACAAATAAAATTGAAATAGTGCAAGAAATTCAGTTTTTATTTGTATTTACTTGTATTTTAATTGACTGAAGATGTCATCACTGATGCGGAGTGCGATGACATCATTGGTGACGTCATGCAGGATGTTGTGACATCATCAGTGACATCACAGAGCCTCTCCTGAAAGTTAGCAAATAGAACTCAAATAGTGAACTCCACCAAGCAAAAGACTACCAAGTGCTTGCCCTGTGTAAAAAAGCTGATCGGCAGCTTTGATACCTTGCGGAGCATGATCACGTTGTGACGTCACTCCGAAGTGATGACGTCACCGATGAATACTTGAAATTATTATGGGTTGATTACTAATCCCTTTTGTACTTCTGATAACAATTATTTATGTGTAATGCTTTAAATATATAAATATGTGCTAAATATAATAGTTCTAAATTTGAACACTAGTGTGTGACTGAATTGTATTATTTATAATGTATATAATAATATAGGGGGGCGCTATATTTTAAGAATTAATGCAATATATCAGTTTTGAGTGGGTTTTGACTTTACTTGTATTACTGGCTCTGTCCACCAGGTCTAGAAATATTTCACTTTGCCCTTATTTGGTGCAATAATTGTGGCGGTAAAAGCCATACTCTTTTTTAGCCTCGAAATTTAAATTTTAAACAGAAGTTAAGTTTTAAATCATATTATAGCAAACATTTACTTGAACACTTCACATTCACAAACTTCCAAATAATCCCCCTGACTGTTACAGGGAATGATAGCACAGATATCAGATAAAACCTGTTATCTTGACATTTAAAAGATAAACGAGGAGCAACTGCAGCAGCGTTAGCGGGACTACAACGTGTCCTTCATGTTTCTTTTTTATAATACGGAACATGTGCAGTGGTTTACCACAACACAAACACCAAAGTCATGCTTTTAGAGCATTTGATGAAACTAATTGTACATTTTCCGCACACCATCACGAAGCGGACATGTCCGAGTAATCTCATCGCATGCATTTACCTCATTACATTACATTACATGTTACTTGTTAGACGCTTTTATCCAAAGCGACTTACATACTCAATACTGTGGACAATCCCCACAGTAGCAATTTGGGGTGAAGTGTCTCAGGGACACAACGACATGCTGACTACAGTGGGGTTTGAACCTGTGACCCCCTAATCTGACACATACGGACAACCCACTTCGCCACACACCCCCTCATGATGTAACGACACTCTGAGCAGCCAATGAGAGCAAGAATATCAGATGGGTATTTGATTTCTATTTGCAATGTCAAAAGG
>NW_011354490.1:121538-147574 GCF_000735185.1 Notothenia coriiceps
TTTGTATCTGTATTAGCTGTATCATATTGAAAGGATGATTCTAACAATAAATGATTACATTTTTGGTCTCAATACCACTATTAACATTGTTTATTTTATTTGATACTACTTTGACAGTTTCAATCAGTAGTTTTGAATACTGGGTATTTGTGTAATTAATTGGTTAGAGTTCATTTTAGTGCCAGAGGTGTGACACTTGACTGACGATGTCATTTATGCAGAATGTAGTGACATCATCGGTGACATCACAGAGCCTCTCCTGAAAGTTTGCAGATAGAACTCAAATAGTGAACTCCACCAAGCAAAAGTGAATACTTGAAATTATTATGGGTTGATTACTAATCCCTTTTGTACTTCTGATAACAATTATTAATGTGTAATGCTTTAAATATACAAATATGTGCTAAATATAATAGTTCTAAATTTGAACAATAGTGTGTGACTGAATTGTATTATTTAACACTTAACCTCTGTTTAATAACCGGCTGGTATAGCTTTTAGATTTTCCTAATACATATGTGAGTGTTTAATGTGTTTATGTGCTGGATTGAGTGTGTTAAAACAATACAAATCCTCAGAGGATCTACTAAGTGTTTATTTATGCAAATGTTCAGCCAGCCTTCTCTCTGATACATGTATCTGGTTGTTATTTGTTGTTGTCTAGGCATATCAAATCCCAACGCTGTATTTATGGACTTATGGAGTATTGTTTTTATCCGTTAAATTTACATTGGATTCTTCATCTTATTCTCTTGTTTTGTAGGACTTGCAGTGTAATGATATACAATATAGATCACTGTAGACTAGTGTGATGATTGATCTATTACTGCCGATGTACAGGTACATGCAGTGATTTAACAATAATACTGCAGCTATAAATAGCCACATCTAAAAGCAAGTGTTTTTTGCCCAACACTAATGTAACACAATAAATAACACTTTTTCTTTGCAGATTTTAAATGTATGGCTCTAAAGTCGTGTAGAGATATTTAATGCACAGAATTTATTTTTTCTGAACAACACCCAGCTTCAACATTTTTGAGAGGTATTGTCTTACAACCTGCACAAAGTTCTAAGCGTTTTGCCCATGCCCCGATCAATGCAAAAAACAGTTTTAACTCCAGTTACATTTCTGACAAACCCACAGATGAATTGATCAAATCCACCACAGTAATGACCCCTATATTCCTATTTTCTATTTTTGAAAAACAATAAAGATATTGTCAACTCACCTAATGCCAGAATGAAATGGCCAATTAAAAAATATGAATGTATTTTTGTGTTTCTCACACAACAACATTGTATGATGCATAGTTTGTCTATCACTCAGAAGAGAGACACGTTAATAAAAAAAAACATGTTAAGTTATAATTATAACAACCCCTGATGAGATCTGTATGCTTTTCATCAGGGCTTTAGGATTAGCTTTTCAATCCGTAATATGGCATCCTGGTTTTATAGTAACTGCCCACTCAAAATCTAATTTCCTGAAATTACCTCAATTAAGAGTCACTGAATACTTAGCCGTATTCATGGTTACAATAAAAAAAGCCAACTTGAAGTCATTGAGTTTGCAGTCATGTGCTAGTGTAAGGGAATCTATGTATGGGATGAACTTAAAGGAGAAGAACGATGGGACTTTCACTATTATCTGGCAGTATTGAGTATATTTTCTCTAAGTATCTCAGGAGGCGCTGCAGACGGGGCAGCTGGTTCTGACATCTGTAACCCACTTCAAGTCAGTGTGGATCAGACGGATGGCTGACTCTGACACTTACACAACCCTGACATGTCTAATCTAGAATAAACATCATTAGTCACCTTCGTTAAGACTCAGAAGTAACAATAACATTATCATTTTAGAACAACTACACAATCAGTAGTGTAGTAGTCTTTTCTTTATTCCACTTTTTCAATCTCCCCCTTTTTGTAATGTTGTGTCTTTCTTTCGGCTTACATTTCACTTCAGTAAATAGTGAACATCAGAGCGCCGGATCTCTGTCCCACTGTAATTATGTCTCTCATGCTCCTCTCCTTACCTAAGGAGTTGTCATTATTGAAAAATGCCTCCATGCCGCCTGGTGAGAGATAAAAGCAATATTTGTACCGATTCTCATTAGGAGCTGTTGAACTGCATCACGCAATCATGAATGATAAAAGAGACAACACACAATTAGAGAGATGGTCATCCGGGGAAAGTGGTGACATTCAGATATTTTATCTTCTATATCTAGACGCTGTGCATCAACACGCGGACGTCATGAGAAAAATAACCCCTGGGATGTGGATGCACTGTGGTCATAGTTTGTGTGTGTGTGTGTGTGTGTGTGTGTGTGTGTGTGTGTGTGTGTGTGTGTGTGTGTGTGTGTGTGTGTGTGTGTGTGTGTGTGTGTGTGTGTGTGTTCAGACCCTCATTTAACTGAGCAAAGCATGGGCCATTTAAACAATGACGTTTTTGCGATCAATAGCGAGGCAGAAGACCAAAGGGCAGGGAGTCGTCCTCCCACTCTAATCACAGTCTTAACCTTCAGCATATCTGTGGGCCTGACAGGCTCACCTGGATACCGGACAGCCTGCTAACTCCATCTTGTATGCTTCACTAGGCGCTGTGTAGTTGTCCACATATACAACGTCAGAGGGGTTGGAAACGACTCAAGAACCTGTAGATTACACAGAGAAAAACTCCAAGGCAAAACATCTCCTGCTAGAGAGGAGAGTGTTTTCATGCGGTTAATGTGCTCACCACAGAGTCATTTGTGTTTATTTTATGGTAGCCCTATGAAATATGTCATGTAGAAACCTTTCACGTTTATTTTTGTCACAGACTGTGTGAATTATTATTCGTTCCGCCTGTGAAAAGATCAGGATGGAAAGCCACTGTTGCAGATTTTCTACAAGAGGCAAAATCATCAGTGCATACACTTTTCCTTGTGTGTTTGATCTTGAGACTGAATCTAGATGGAGAAACACACCTCGTGGTCACACTGATATATTTAAGGGACATACGATGACAAAGTTCCCTCTTAGGGATTTTCCTTCCTTCCTTTTTTCCTCTCGCCTTGAGAGGGAGGAAATTGCATT
Organism: Notothenia coriiceps; assembly: GCF_000735185.1. Taxonomy (NCBI): domain Eukaryota; kingdom Metazoa; phylum Chordata; class Actinopteri; order Perciformes; family Nototheniidae; genus Notothenia; species Notothenia coriiceps. The sequence continues at coordinate 124,620 of NW_011354490.1, forward strand.
CATCCTACTGTGTTCGCTGCTGCCTTCACATCCTCTATTTGTCTTTTTTTCTCTGTGTTGTTGTTTTGTCTGTTGCCCTAACTATCCTTCTTCCTCAAAGCAAACACCAGGACCATTGGGTTTCTCTAGCTCCATTTTGTCCTCCTGCTCAGAAAGTCAGTGTGTTTTTAATGAGCTCTCTGTCTGTGGCTCTCAGCCTGAGGCTGTCCACCACTGACCTGTTGGCATTTACTTTTCTCTGCCTTCTCCTGTGTCTCTCCTCGTCCTCCTCTGTGCTTTATTTTTCTCTCTCCTTGTAAAGCTCTTTAGTCGCTTAGATTAAAACATGCTTTGTTGTCTAGTCCACCAAAGCATCTCCTGCTCGAGACTTTAACTGCAGACTATTGCTTACCAATCATCTATGGGAGTGTGCAGCCACTTTATACCCACACAAAAACACTTTTTCTTCAGTGGAAAGAAAAAAATGTTATACACAACCTCAATCTTTTATATGATATATCAACACTTTCATTGCCTCACAGAATAACAGTGAACGACTCAAACCAATCTTAGTATCTTTCAAGTAGCATTTTCAGCACAATGAGAACCACGAGGCTGTGTCGATGGAAACAGCTGGCCTAACAGCAAGACATTTGATCTTTAGGCTGCACTCCATCAAACTGGAAGGCAGTGGGCAGTTGATGAGTACGATGACCTTTCAGCAGCCTCTCTGCCACAGCGGCCTTCAATCACAGCTGACTGGGAAACAGGACTCAGTCAGCGGCCAGACTGGAGGTGGTGAACTGCTGCATGACTGGATGCTACAACTGCTCATTTCATTGATCTGCTCTGCAGCGCTCTGCAAGTTACAGAGACATGCTGTGTGTTTGTAATCCACCCACACACACACACACCTTTACAGTCAGCAAAACCAAAACATCAACCACCAACCTTTTTTTGGTTTACTTCTCCCTATCTCTGTCCCTTTGTCTAGTTTCCTTTATTCCCTGCTAACACACGTAGCTACCCTTGGCACTAGCGAGTCAATGTTGACCTTTCCATTCTGCTTAGCCCCTTTTTAGCTTCTATAACTGTTATCTCTGGCAGGCATTAAAGAGAAGTCGTTTCTTGTGTTGGCTCATTAGAGTGCCAAGAACACATTACAGAACTGTGAACGCTTTTCATCTTGTGTTTCGAAAACAAACTCTAAAGGTGTGCATCGCACTTAACTGAAACTTGATGAATATATAGGTTACGCACGGCAACGTATATGTCATTAATTTACAATAACCCCATCTTATCGTTGCCCTGTATAAGTGTGTGAAAGCTCAAAGAGGTAAAGTAGCAGCCGCACCTTGTGTTAAACCTATGTGTCTTTATTGGCTTCACATTCTGACAGAGTGACAGAGCACCGTATGTTTGTTTCTCCTTCTGTATCTCAGTGCAACACAAGCCGCCCACAGAAGCAACCATCATCTCTGCTCCTCCTCCTTTCATATGCCGACGCTCTTTTATCCCATATCACACCAGCTCCCACTCCCTGGCTGCTTCACATGCTTTGAAAGGAGCAGCACAAAAACTAAAATACTATTGCACACACTGATATGGGCACACAGACATGCCATGGAGATGGTAAGATTAGATAAAGGTAGTTGTTCTGTTCTCTGAAATTGAGTTTAGATACATTATGTTCTATGATTAATCAAATATTTGTATATTTGATCATCCAGAAACAAAGACTATCATGACTGATTTTGATGATTTAATGACCACTGTTGTTAATAATGATGTGACCAAACCTGCCACTACTTTATTTGGACAATATAGTGTCAAGGAAATCATTGAGATAGATCATTTTATTGTCATTTTAGGTGAATTCTGTGTCAGTGATATAATGATAATGATAATATTGGTACATGTTTGCAAAAGGCAATTGGTTCTTAAGCGTATTCAGACGATAATTGTAATCTGGAAATATATAAACATATCTTAAATATAACAAAATAAATAGAAGTCATTCAAATAAAATTCAAATTCCACTTGAATAAATATTAAACATTTGGCATGGATGTGAAGAGAGTCATTCGTTCCCAGTTACTCAAAGGTTAGGACCTTTTTAATCAAAAGAGTAACAACATATGAGCTCGATATTAGAAACAACAATAACTCTCCTCTCTCATTAGGCTTACACAAACAAACGCGACTTTGGATAAAGTTGGAAACCCATAGTAGTGTAGCTTTCATTTCATTTCATTTCAAACCTTTATTTATGCAGGTGAATCCCATTGAGATCATTGATCTCTTTTTCAAGGGTGACCTGCTGCAAGTAGGTTCCAGATGAATACATACAGAAAAACAAAAAGGACATCATACAGCATATTTACAGCGACTACAGTTTACATAGCTAGTAACATTTACAGGTTCCAACAGTTTACGATTGGATAGCATCTATCCTTGCTTTAAAAATATTTAGTGGAACCAAATTGCTCAGCTTCCATTCCTTTTGCAGACTGTTCCAAGATAGAGGAGCTGCAGCTAATTAACTTTAAAATACTTAATTAATGTAAGGATACTTCCATATTCATGGTTGCTAAAATAATAACATGGTTATTGATATGGAACGATCATCATCAACTATTTGACACAACAGCCATCAAAAATGTAGCCGATCCACCCACCCTGTCCTATGTGGACTTTGTCGCTGTATACTATCAGACAACTTTCTCCTTTGATAGTCACTGCTTGGATAACATACACATGCATATGTTCTTAAAGGGCACTACCTGAAACAGAGAAGTGCATTGTTACAATGGAGGTTTCTACAGTATTTCACAATTTCTGTAAGCACAGAAGGCCATCTGATTTATTTGTTTTGTTAAAGAAATACATGAAAACTTTATCAAATGCATGGGTTTTTTGGATTGCTAGTGTGATGAGAATATAGTTTACCGGATATTCTTTTCTGAACTCCCTTTGCTGAAGTTTTATGACTGTTCAACAATTCACATTTATATTGGATCTTGTCTAAGTAGTTATTAAAAGTAGAGCCAAGTTAGTTTTAAATCATTTTTGTAGTTGTAATTTCATGAAGCTATTTCAATAAAAAACCTTATACTACGGTATATTTTGTTATTTTACCATTATTATAAGCAACAATCCGCATCAGTAAGAATGCATCTGAGAGTGTAGAGCTTGTGTTTCAGTTAAGTCAACATACAGTACACTTGTTATCTATGGCATTCCTTTCTGTTGTCAGATGAATGTGTAAACACTTTTAATTGGCAATAAACAATATCAAGGATACAGTAAAAGGCTGGAGGGCAGAACTGTTTCTGTCACAGGTGGGAGTTATTTACAACTTGAGTTAATGGAGGCACAACTGAGAGAATATTATGTTTTTATTTACTAATACGTGTTGTTTAGTTTGACCATGATCTTCAGAGATCTGAGTTAATGAGCCTCAGCTTCTCTAAGCGTTTCTTAGTGTAAGTAACCAAGACTGTTCCTCTTTTCCTCCCCTACTCCCATGTAAGGTTTCTTATTTAAATCACAACATTTCCTCATCATCGTACTCTTAAATTGAGTTGTTAAATGCTGTCAAGGTAATGAGTTTCTACTCACCATGTTTAGAGAGATAATTATTTGCTGTGGTTTGCATAACCTACAGTCGTGACTGGACTCTAAGCGGTTTTCACGCAAAGAATGAAGCTGCCCAAATAAGAGGTTTGGGGCTGTAGAGGAGCTTATACAAGAAAAAGGGATTGAGCCTTCTTCGCGCTCACAGGAATAGTCCTGAGGTTGTATATTTGTCTGAAGATAGACATTCTGTACACATACACAAAGTGTTTTCCACAGTTTAAATTGACTGTTTATAATTCAAATGAACATAAACAAATATACAAATTACAACCTTTTCATTCCAGTAAGCAAAGCTGTTGCTGCTTAACATACATTTCTGGGTAAATTCTTTTAAACATTTATGTGTATTTTTTTCTCTGACCTCCTTCCTCTTACCTCCCTCTTCTCCTTCCCTCTCTCACTCCGATCCTATCTCCCCAGGAGGTTTTGTTACCAAGGGCATATGCTGGAATCAGCGTTTACTTTTTTTCAAATATGAAATACTCTGTGGCATGCTGAGGCAGTCAGTGGTGCCGCTCAGCCTTTAGTCAGTCAGGACCAGAAATGTGAGGCACTTTGAGAGTTTTGTGCTGTATTATCCGGTCCAGTTCAGGGGGGCGACACTTTTGCTATTTAATTGGCCTTCACAGTGAATGTGTCTTTTAAAAATCACACTGGGATCCACTGAAACCTCTCAGTAAGTGGGCTAAATAAATCTGCAACCACATGGAACCTTTTTGTTCATTAGATGATGTTTTTAGAAGTCCACCATTTATGCTTTTCCCCCTGTAGTGTGCTATACTGTATAGGTCTTTGTGCATGTAAATGGTCTGCAAAGGCCAACATCCTGGAAGTTCCCTCCTGAGAGACTTTCTCTCCCACACACTTGGTTTTACCTCTGTAACATGTGACATCGCCATGTACCACTCGTGCTTCTATTGGCTAGCGCTTCAACACATTGTACATGAAAAGCTAAGGGGAAGGATCTCTAAGCAAAAACAGAGCCAGCCAGCTAACCAATCAGAGCAGACTGGGCTCTGGTTTCAGACAGAGGGTGAAAAGAGGTGCTGCAGCACAGGCAGTATGAGAAAAAAAAAGCCATTATTATCATTAAAGCATGTTCACATGTCACAGTAGAGGCACAGAATGCAATTATGAAACCTGAAAATGAGCATAATGAGGCCCCTTTAAGGCCAATTGTTTTTTTTCGTGGTTGAATGTCACTTGTTTCCCCCTGATAAGGCGGAGTTTTACCCCCTCAAGCCGCGCTGCCATAATGCATGCATGATTAATTCACTCCAGAGAAGGCATAAATGCATGAGGCTCATCAGATAGGTATCACTGCGCTCAGCAGACCCAGAAAGACTTCATGAGAGATGTTCACCCTCTCCACTCTGCTCTCTTTCTATGTGCCAGCTGTAATAAAACACGAGCAGACCTGTTTGTGATATCTCACATCAAAGACAGGGTAAAGTAAAGTAGCACAGGAGCTCATTTCCATACCCTGCTAAAGCAATCTGGAGAATCTCTCTCCTGCTAATGTAACTGCCATCTTAACAGCAATGTAAAGGCGATACGAGTCAGTGTTTTCATCCAGCGTGGCACTCGGGAAGCTCATTTAGAAGTACATTTCTTAGTTTGTTAGCTGCATAATAAGATTATCTCAACTAGAAATCCTAGAAAAAACACTATTTGTGACTCAGAAATTAATAAGATTCAAGAGAGTGTCTTACGTGGGAGGGACACTGCTCATTGTTGAACTCGCAAACTAAAAGAGTCACACTCATAGAAATGACTAAAAGTACAAATCACATTTCATGTTACAAAATAATGACAAATGAGTGTGTGACACTGGTGTGAATCAGAGCCCCGTGTCATGTTTTGAAAAAATTCAATCAGCATGTTATGACCAGAGAGGCCTGGATGTATTCCCCGTTAGGTGACTGAGTGTTTACTTTCATTACTTCATGGATCACAAAGTATAATCGACGTGTGATGTTCATCCAAAGAGCACAGCGTGCCTGCAGATTGTCACCTAGCTGTTTAATGTGTTAATCACTCAGAATATCCGCATCTAAAGGATTAATACTCCCACCCTCACTGTTACAGGTGTGGATATAATATATTAAACTGAAGCTATTATACAATTATAGTGATTACATTGTTTGTATCTATTGACAATACAATACAATACATCTGAATTTATATGAACGTCTTCGATTATTTTATTTTCAACAATACAAATCTTGGACTTCAAAATTAAATGAATCTCAGTTATTTTTATCATTATATTTTTGAATCGTATGGTCTATAACATGTCAACATTTTAGAAAATGTGTTTGGCAAGAGTCCAAATAGAGGTCATCAAATTGGAACAATGAAAATAACATTCATTCACATTCGTCATTTGCACTGATATATTGTATGTCTATATATATATATAGAAAAGTTGAAGATTTTCCAGCAATTAAATACATATTTTTACCCTACATAATCATCTTATTGTATTAGTTTGTCACGTTTCTGTAGATTACAGAAGACAGATTTTCCGAAATAGGGGAATTTAGAGTGACAAAAAAAGGGTAATCTTTACCTTACTTTTTGTACCCGTTTTAGCCGTGTTAACACACTTGTTAACCTTTCACCCAATTTATCAGGTCATGCTGCTACGTTGGAAACCCAAAAAGCTTTTTTGAACGATCACGTTGCTTGCCGTGTTAACAGAGATTAGGTTTATCTTGTTCCGAGGTGTAGCACAAGCTATTTTTAAAAGTACATCCTGCTCATGTCACTATCTGGCGGCAGCTCTGCACAGATGTCAGGATGTGGGGTTTTGCTCACTAGAAAGTTTATGTTCAGTCATGCGCTGAATGATGAGTTCATATATTACGTTCTAGAGGTTGATTTATGTGTTCACTATATACATGTATGCAGCTGTGTGCGTTTGTTTATGAATTTGCAACCTAGTGGAAGTGCACAAAAAAGAGGAATCAGTACCTGTGGTTAGCGGGGTGAGACAGAGCAATGGGTTAGCTGTGAGGCTTGCAGGCAGGGAGAGGGCTAAATGGAGACATATTAGTGCAGGTATAGTTCTGCTGAGCTACTCCGCAGGAAGGCTAATGAGGAAGTTTGGCCACAGGGGTCTTTCTGTTATAAACAACAACTGCAAGAGGGGAGGAAAAATACGGATCTAATCACAATCTCTACAAGAAAAAGTAGGCTTGAATGGCCAGTTCTCCATCAGTTTGGACAGCAGCGTCCCTGGGGTGTGGTTTCAAACAGGGTGGGAGTGGAGGTGAGGACAGTGGAAAAGGTAGGTGGAGGAAGAAGGAAAGGAAAGCGTAAGAAATGGCTCTGAAGGTTGATCGAAGGAGATAAAGGAAGTGGAAGATGGAGAAAAAGGCAAATGAAATGATTAAAAGAGAAGAACATGGAGCAGAATGGATAAGGGAGAGCCAAAAAGGAAATAAGATCATTTCTCTGGGCGAATTTCTTCAAAAGATTTCCTCAAAAAAAGAACTGAAATTGTTGACTGCTTGGAGGGAAAATATACTTTCAGCTTAATCCTGATCTGCTGTCAAGTCCAATACATCAAGGCCATGTACACTTATGGTGTCACTGTGGTGGAAAACTGTCATTCATATTTTACTATCGTGTCCAGAGTGTTTTACTTAATATTGCCTTGTGACCGTTGGCAAGGAAACAAGTTGTGTTTATTAATGCAGAATCCCTAGACTCCTTTGACATTTACACAAAAGCTTTGGGCTAATTCTTGGAAAATTGTGTTACAGTGATACTTATCTGGCTCACAAGTGGAGATGGTCTCTCTAATATTTGTAATAGAAATGTTTATGATACATTATAAATTCTGGCCTCTGGCAGAGGTACGAGACAGGAAAAATTTGTTGACTAAATTGAATTAGGTGAGTGTCTGGGAGCAAAAACAAGTCTTAAATGTTGCCTCAAGATTGTAATCACCGTGTATGTGTTTTAGAAAAATCTCCTCATTGTTAAGCAAAACTTCACTCTTCCCTTGGGTGCTCTTCTTGATTTAATTCTAGGAGGGATTACATAGAAGCCGGTAAAATAATCTCTAACTTCATTAACATTTTTGAACAAAGTTACTGTATAGTTTCTCAGCATTTCTGATGTGTCACCTTTCTTTTCTGGGGCATTGTTTAGCCTCATTCTAATGAGCTTTGTTAGCTCTGTTTAACACAAAAACATCTAATAAACGTGATGGGGAAGCAGCTTTGAAATAAGTGGAGCTATAGCACAAGCCACTCTTCATTAAAAACAGTTTAGATCCAGCAGTACCACTTTTTTGGAAGTACTGTAGCGAGCTAAACTAATCAGAAAAGAAGCTTAACACAGTGAAGCTATATTACATCAAGACGCATCTATTGTTAAGCGATCATATTGGATAGTATCATAATAATGGGAAAAAAGTTAAGCTAGCGGTAACTTTTTTTCCTGTTAAATGCAGCTCTGGTTGAATTGCTAAACCCCAACTGTGCATGCAAATCGGAAAAAGGCTTAAGGAAAATGTCTGTGGGCTACTTTAGGGATCTATTAAAGCTACATTCACACACAACAAAATGCTCACTGCAACATACATTATATCTGGCCGTCTAAGTCTATTTAAGCTGCCCACTGTTTTATTCTCTCCACTACATAAACCTGCTGTGTCACCAAATCTGTTTGTCACATCAGCCCCCCGCCTCAAAGCAGTCCTTCAAGCCGGAAGCAGCCTTTTCCTGTCCCGCTGAAGGCAGCTTTGGACCATGGCAGCTCCTCCCCGAGGCTTTACCCTCCAATGAGATCACTGTGTCACTTCACTACATATGTGCTGCTTGTAGCAACATACATATCATGAGTTGGTGTCTCTGTTCACTGTCTCGGTGTTGGATGACTCACAGTGTGGCTGCCAGTGCTATTGCTCTCCCACAGATTTGCATGTTGTTTATTTCTTGGTGGCCGCTGGTTTTTCTAAATTCTCTTACTCTGCGGCCATTTTTTCAAAGGAAGATGTGTGGACCCCTCCAGAGAACTTAAAATGGATTAGTGTCAAATCCATGGCGTACATTGTGTTTGTACATAGCTTATACCACCTAATGTTAATTCAGTGAAATCTGCAACACGCTTTAAAAATGGTCAACTAAACCAACCGAATGATGTACACACAGCCTTACTGTTAAGGATGAGAAACAAAAAAGGTATTCCTAATTGATTAATCCTTTCGGAATGTTTATGCCTGAGAAATTGTGGTTTTCAATCTTCAGCATTTTCTGATTATCTTCAGACTAAAGAACACATAATTAACTAATCAGGAAATTGCGACAGATTATGCGATGATTAAAAATAACCTTGGTTCTTGCATTAGCATATTCAGCCAAATTATGTAAAAATATTTGCCTTAAAGCATTGTTATAGTCACCAGCGATGGATGTACTGTGTAAGAGTAGTGCGCCGCATCATGTATGTGTCCTTGTTTTCTCCTGTGGATCGAGACAAAGTCACACTGGTCATTAACTCCATTGATCTTTCCTCTTTTTTTTTAAAGCCAAGTAATCATGATTGATTTGCTGCTGGTCAGCTTATTGGCTCATTTGGCGTCTGTGGGGGGTGAACTGTCCGGCTGCTTGTGTTTTTTTTATACTAACATACAAGGTTAGTACACGACCCTGAAATGGCTTGACTACTTTTGACTCTTGACTGGATGTGTATTGCAGTGACACTATTATAAATCCATCAATCAAATGATTGAGCAGTATGAAGAATATCGACTATTACAATATCTTTAACCAAATATCCTCACATTGATATTGGGATAATATTGTAGGGTTTACCAAAGTATTAAGACAAAGGAGAAGTAGTCATGTGGATTCTATAGCCAAGATGGTAAATATACATATTTATTAAACAGCTTAGTTGAATAATATATTCTGATTGGTCAATTTGGATAGTTGAGTTTGATACTCAATAACAACACTGCTAAGCACAATAATGACCATTGCTAAGGTGGATCGAGCGAGAGAAGGAAAGCAATTAAGAGACAGAGCGTTGGACGTCAGAGAAATGAACAGAAGAAGGCAGATAGGAAGTAAATACTAGGAACACCGTATTGGCTCTGTTATTGTTTAAGGACTTATTAGTAGAAAAGAAAATGTCAACAAACTTGAACATTTACAAACTTCAATCTGTGCTGCCATTCATAATAATTCAATTATATCAGTATTAAAATTCAAATGATAAAGTGTGAGTTATTGAGTTATGTTAACATCATTAACTTAAATTAATTAATAAGAAAGTATTTTTCTCTACTTGAAACCAAGCAACCCAGAAAACCTCAACTGAACACCTTCTGCGCCATCTAAAAATATAAACCAAACAAAACGGAGCGCCCTGTGTTGCCGTGTTACCGGAAGCGGCATTCATATTTTTTAATAACAGCTCGCCTAACATTCAGAAAAAGTAGACTACGCTATTCAAAATAAAACAAATACCCCTGTTGGTATTGAACAATACTATAATAATAATAATCTTAACGAAAATACATACAAAAAATTATTTATCTGTCCGTTTTGATCAGATATTATTATTTTCATTTTAATATTGACTTTCGTCTCGACAGGTACGCTGTGGAACGGACCATTTTTTTCTGGAGCGGAAGCCATACAATAATTTGTAAGCCAAAACAATCATGTTCAGTTCATATTGTGAGTCAAGTAGTTAGCTTATTTAGTATGTGGCCATGATATAATAATATATATCCCTTATATATTTGTTATATTACAAATAATAGAACAACTAGAACATGCTGGTAAATCTAGAAGGTAACATCACTTTACTGTAGTGCAGGCTTTTAAACCAGGAAAAGAAAACAATTATATTATGATATCCAAAAGTCTTATATCTAGATATCAATATAATATCAACATATTTCCTGGTAATTTCACTAGCATAGGGTTGTATTGTAGCATGTTTGAGGAAAGAAATCATGTTTGATTTATCAAGGATTGTTTATCAGGAGAAATCCTCTGCTCAGACATGTCAGGATTGTCAGTGAGTGGTGATATAACACCCATTGGCCCACGCAGTGCAGTGTGAGCCTGCGAGTTTCCCCTCAATTCCTCACTTCTTCTGCTCCTTCTTCCCTTCCTTCATCCCTCATGTGCTCCCTTCAACCTTCCTCTTCGTAGCACTGCCTGATTCATTTCCCCAGTAACAGCCTCAGTTCCCTGTGATTTATATGTTTATGGTCATTACTGATGTTGAGTAATACATTTCTGTTTTCTCCCTCTTCTCCGTCTTCCCCCATCTCTCTTTTGGCAGAGCCCCGGGGTCCTGCAAGGAATATCAATTACTTTGTCCCTGTTTAATCACAGGCTTTCACTTCCTCTCATGGCTCCACTGTTAGGCAGCCAGAAGGACGTTTTGCTTTTGATGTGTCTGTTGTTTTTATTTATCTCTGTCGCATTTTCTATCAACCAGTAAACACCAAAGGCTTAAGTACACCTTTCCATTTAACAATGATGCAATTTGCTGTCATTAGCGATAAATTGTCTTTCCCTAGTGTTAAGTATTGACAGTTTACTGACACAATCGCAATGCAAGTTAACAGCATATGGTTATCTTTATCACAAAAGCTGTATTCACACTCTAGCCTTTTATACCCAAGTCTGAATGGCTGCTCATTCGCTGCTTTTGTTTTTCCTTGGATGAATGGTTGCATCTATTCCAGGATGTGACCCATATCTGCTACCATATAAACTGTCAAACCAATAAAAGAGCAGCTGTAACAAAAACATCACAATCAGTTTTTCGCTTGTTCCAAACCAATTTCAGTTAGAGTGCATGCTCATTTTAGTTTCGATTTTCCAGCCATCTCACCTCAGAATAAGTTTCATTTTGCTGCTCGTTTCACATTTCTGTGTCTCATTGTCTTCTCTGCTTAAGCTGACTCAGCCCAGCTGCCAAACTGGGGAAAGATTCATACTGACATGATGGCAGCCTTGGTGGAAAGAAAGGAGAAAGGAATGCAGTTTAACAGGCTAAGGGCTAAGTGCCTGGCTCAAGTACAGTACTTTAGTGGGTTTGATGTGTGTTTTTATGAGATGATCTCTATTTTAGTTTCTCTGCACAGATTCTCCCAGCTGGTGAAGCATTTCAGTCATGAGCAGGAGGCTAAAGTGACCCCCCCCAGTTCAAATATTGACAGTTGGTGTTCGGCAGGAAAGACGCGCAGTATCAACAAATGGACAGACGCGCAGTTCCAGCATACTGACTTTTGGACAGGGGGGGGACTCCACTGAGAGCAAAGTCAACCTCCTCATTACTGGCTCCTTGTCAACTACATCAAAGTAGCTTCCCAGAGTCATTCATTTGAAAGTTCCTGGTTAGTACCAGCTTTACACTTCCTTATGGGAAACATGCTTTGGTTTTCATTCGGGTGACTTTATGATTCAGCCTACTGCAGTTAGCTTCTCTCTATATTATCCAGCTTCCTCAGCACAGAGCCCTAATGAACCGAGACTCCCTATACAGTACGGCTCTTTTTCTCTTTGAATTTAAATCATCCAACCAGGTAGCAGGTAGCCGCCTGCAGCATTTATCAAAGAGGACTGAGGCACCATCCCTTATGGCAGGATTTCTCCCCTCTTAAGTCAAGTGTATTAAAGTAGCTTGAAAAGGAAGTAGGGGGCAATTGGTTCATTTCCTTACATAAGTAACATCCTGTTTGTAAAGAATAGTTGTATTAATGCAGACTTTGGTTGGGTAAATACAAAGCTACATAAGCCCTGAATCAGTGGAATCAGTGAAATAAAGTGCAGGCATACGGCCAATTTTATGTTTCCCGATGAGGAAAACATGCTGCATAAGGAGCTTATTCCAGAAGCGGCAGAACAACTAGCAAGAGAAATAACGAAGATGCAAGTAGCGCTGTTCTTATCAGTCAGATAACAGAAGATGCTTTTCTTTCTTAAGCTGTGTTTTCACTGAGGAATTTCTCTGCCTCTGATGCAAATATCATCTGGCTTGTAAATTGGGCGTGGTGGTTTTATACCAAACTACTTGAAGCTGTCACTGCACCTCCTCAGGACACGGTTTAATGACTGCCTCTTGTCGATGTAGACTCCATGTGGGTTTTTCTCGGCAAGATCTTCTTTTTATAATACACAGAGTTGATCTTGTAGCGTCCATGTAAGTCCCAACACATCATTATGTCTGTGTGTGCGCCTCAAGTAGCTGCAAGTTAGTGAATGTACAAATGTGAAACGGAAAGTTGAATCTTTGGATTTAAATGCCACACACTTAATGAGAAAAATGTAGCAAGAAAGAAATGCTTTCATCCAAGTTTATTTATTTAAAATCTTTCCCCCAGGAGAGGCGCACAGTGACATGGTAATAGAACAAAACTGAAAGAGGAAATAGGCAGAACTGCGTGTTCTGCCGAAATGAAATAGAAGTGACCTTCCATCTCTTGGTGCCGGCTGAATTAACTTTCCCCATCATTCTCACGTATATGATGTGAACGGCTTACACACGAGCACAACCCCACACTCATGTTTATTCATTTCCTTCAGCGAGAGATGTGCTAAATCATTGACCCTCTTTTGGTGCCTCGTGCTCCTCATGAGCATGGGAACGAGGAGGGTGTATTGATTTTGCCCCCTTCTCATCAGCAGCCAGGCCCTTATTTGGGATGAGGAAATGGTAAATCTCGTACAGTGAGCCCCTGTCGATGCCTGTCCGGATCCTAATCTTCACCAGTTGATGGCTCGCTAATCTCTTCACCATCTACAACTCGTCAGAGGCCGAGGAGGTCCATTTAAAGTATTAAACATCAGGACATTCTTCATCGAAGAAAATAAACATTTTTTTTATTCTAATTTGGATATGTTGCAAAAAGAAGCTTTTAAACATGGCTTCAATTCCATTTTGAAATGACATGACTTGATTTACATATCTAAAAAAGGTACCATGACAAATATGAGGGCAGACCTTTTGTAATTACTCTTTTCATTTAGATTAATATCGATGATTTATGAAAGCAGCATTTTGTTTATGTATTCCCTGACCACGTCTTATCCATCTTTTTTGTTTTAGAGTTCATTCAGACTTTGTAGAAAAGAACAAACCCCCCCTTAAATTCAAGCAGTTTTTTTTTAAATTTAGTTTTGTGTCCGAGCAGGGCCATTTGTAACATTTCAAGGAACAAATATGGGGACGAAAGTATAATGGACACAGAGGTTTTTCTGACTGAAGTGTGAATTAAACCTTTCACTGCCTGTTCCACTGTGTTGATGCATTGCCTTAGGAGGTCTTTTTAGACCTTGAGGCATGTGTACAGCATAGTAAAGGCTGTAATGTACTGTAAGCGTGTAAAATGTAGTAGACTGATTAATCATCACACCAATAGATGGATGGATATATGACTGAAAGCATGCATTACACAAGCAGGACGGTGGTTGTTGAAGCGACCCTCTCAGTCAAATTGGCCAGATTAACAACCGTGGCTTCTGCTTCCCCAATTATCCAAACTATCCACGTCTCTGACCATTTTTTGACGATACAAAATAATCCGGTTAGCAAATGAACGAAATCTAATCTTGTTTTAAAAAAAGTGAAGAGCACTGAAGGCTCCCATGAGTGTTGACTCTCTTAGTCCTGCAAATAAATCGAGGTACTCTCAATAATCTAGTTATAAACTCCCCCTTGGAGCGCTTGTCATATTATCTGACATGACAAATAGATCTGAGCCCAGGCATCTGGCTCCCACCCTCCTTCTTTCCCACCCTTTTTTGCTCCCCCTAGTCTTTTTTACCGCCTCTTCCTTACCTCACCATCTCTACACCGCTCTCCTTCCCTTCCCCCTCCTCCCCTGTGGGTTCCTTGGAGGTAGCACTGCTGAATGCTGAAGCAGGAGCAGAGATGCACCAGGTGCCTGTGCTCAGAAATTCACGTATGATCGGCCGTGATGGGATGGGTGAATCCGGCCTCAGCTGACAGTCCATCACCTGTCGAGGAACAAGAGACAATATTTGTTTGCCACCCGAAAAAGGGTCCAGCACAAATCGTGGCAGTGATGGACTAGTTGTCAACATCCCTGTGTGTGTGCGCCACATGTGGGCAAGTGTTTGAGTGTGTGACTGAGGGATGGGAATGACATTGATTGGCAACGATAACATGCACATTCTAGTTTGACCTCCTTCTTTTCCACTGAGTGTCAAAGTGTCCTTGAGCAAGACACTGAACCCCTAGCAGCTGCTGATGCTGCCCCCTTAGTGTGTGTGAATGTTGGCATGTGACGTAAAGCACTCTGAGTGGTCGGTAGAGTAGAAAAAGCGCTTTATAAATGCAGTTCTTTAACCATAACTCTGCACTGCTGTGTCCCGCAGACACACTGTCCTGCCTGGTTAGCCCTCTGGCCTCAGGTGCAGCAGCGATATGTGTTCCAGCTCATGGAGGATTAGACTGAGTGCTGTTGTGAGTTAGTGACTGCCAAGCTCTGACTCATCGTGGCATGATCATTTTAAGAGCCGACAGCTAGCAGCAGCGGTAGAGATGGGGGATGTGGTTGAAGAATGAAATCTCCACTTTTATTTTTTCAAGCTTGAAGACGATGCTCGATTTAAAAAAAAAAGTTTAACATTGAATATTTTTTTGTTTTTTAAATGTCAACAAGAATAATTAAAGTCCTGCAACACCTGCAAGGCTGTCGTCAGGAAGTATATTCCAAAAATACCTACTCAGCCACAGACCATTACCATTATACTGTATGCTTTAACTTTATAAAGCACAGTTAGAGCACATAAAGCGCAACACTTCTGCACACCATTCGTCTTCTTGTGCTCCTTGACGTTATTAGCTGCAGATAGCTGCTAGCCCGTGTTAGCTAACAGGCTTATAGAAGTAAAATCTTCACCAGGTTCACTTCACTCCCAAGGCTACTGCTGTAGATGTTTCTGTTCTTTCTGAATATATAGATAATGGTCACTGGACTGCATTTTAAAGTGCTTTTCAATGTCGAAGGACAAAGCGTTTTGCAATTAGTTTCTCATTCACCCATCCACATACACACTGGGTTCGTGGAGAACATTTGGCCTTGTGGAAAGCAGGAGGGTTCTCTACCAAACCCTGCCATAATGAATAATTAATTTTAATACAAGATAGCCAGAACAAGCCCTGGTTTTTAGCCCCCAGCTATCGTCTATTTCTTTGTTTGTTTTTAAAATGTTTGTATGTTGTATAATCATCAAAGTTATATAATTCATTTAATTTCCAGAAAATGTTGCAACAAAGTTTTCTAAATAATTGTTGTGTATAAAGCTGTGCAGGATTAAAATGTTGAATAAGACATCGCAAGGGTGTTAACCCCCTACCGATACTACTACTACTACTACTGCACTTTTTTCTTTTTTTTTTAAGCTCCAGTCAGTGTAACCACTTCAATCAAATCTGAAAAACTAGTGGTGTGTGATCAGGAGAGTTGAGTCACAATCAATGCTGAATTTCGAGCTACTCAAGTCTTATTAAAGAGCAGTGCATAATGAATGTCAATTGTTCTAATTTAAAATTGCCCACTGAAATCAGAGTGCTTCAGACAAACCCAGAAACATTTAAAATGGCAAAAGGACCAAAACAGCGAATGGTCATGATTGTCACGTAATGTCTGTGCATTATTTGCATGAGTTTCAGACAGAAAATAATGACAAGACACAGGCAAAATGTCTGAGCCAGAGAAAAGACCCAGCCTCAGCATGTCCAAGCATTATAATACGCACACGAAATGACTGCAAAAATAAGCCTTATTGTCTATTTGAAGGGTTTAGACTGGCTGAATGCTTGCATATTAAGGGAACTAGCTTCTCATTTATTGGTATGTATGAAATGATGCAGATGGAGGTCCTGAAAGCAGACTGAGTAATCACTGATATTAGTGTTGAGATCCCCGAGCTGTGTGACTCCCGGCCTGCCCTTATGAATTGGCTTTATGAAAATGCCACAGAGTGACATATTTAAACCATTCAACTTGATAACTGTGTCCCTCTCGGCTGCTGTGTTAAAAGGCTGCCTGCTGCCACACTGGTACTCATCGTATCAATAGAGAAAGAGAGAGGGAAAGGCTGGGATAAAATGTAAGAGATAAAGTCAAACGGATAGAAGGCTGATTTAAAACAGGTGAGAGAGAGGAGACCTCACTGTGGTGGTAACGGGTTGGGCAGAGTGATGATCACATTCAGTGGGGGCCCCGTGCCGCTGTGTTATGCAGCAGGACTGACAGCCAATCAAAAATCCTCCATTGTTGCCCTCTGACCCTGCCCTGTTCTCCTTTGACATGTCAATCAGAGAGAGAGAGAGGAAGAGGCTCTGCAGTCTCTGACTCTGATCCATACAGCCCATTATATAGATTCCATTGATTTTAAAAAGCGGTCATATGATATCTCAATTGATTGTATCTTTCTTCTGCTATAAATCCCATCTGGCATCCATGTGCAGCTTCAATGCCTCGCTAATTGCACCTACCTTCACAACATCACCCTGTTTCGGTGTAGGCTTTGGTTTTATTTTTGGCACTTAAAGCCCTTGGCTTCCAGCTGCATATCATCATTCGATTTGAAGCGAGTCATAAATATCAGCAGCTTGAGATTAATGTCGTGCATGTGGCTTGCTCTCTTATAAAATATGTGTCCTAAACTTCAGTCTGCAGCACAATGAAATCCCTCTCTGTCTCACTGCACCTCGGTTTTCCTGTGTCATCTGCAGTTGGTCACATTTCTGCATTGTCAGTGCCAGCCCCAGGCCAAAGCACCGCAGCGGGTGAAGGTGGGCAGAAACCTGGAGAAGTAAATAGCCCTCCACTGTGGGAGAGATCTTTCTTTGAAGGCCTTAGTTGGCAGTGGCAGTATGTTGAAAGCGAGATCTGCTCTGCAGTGTTAAACAGCCGGTGACATGAACCAGCTGCTTCAGGGAGCAGTTTCTACCTGACTGCTGTTGGCTTTTATAAATGAACCAGCCACATTTTGTTTGACATTATGCTTGCTATTGACCATGCAATGAGTAATTCTTAGCAGTAATGAGCCATTCTCTGTTTGTTCCCAAGAATGTTTTCTGGGATTTAAACCTTTTAGGAGATAATGGTTTCAAGTGGATAGGAAATGGACAAATTGGTAGGGAGTAGGAGTAAAGCTGTGTGAATCTGGTGACGTGATGCGACAGAATGCCACACATACTGAGGGATTCTTATGTCTTGTTTTAGTCTAGTGAAACAAACCATGGTTGATGTTTGTAAATCTGCATCTTCTCTAGTGGTTAATAGATGCTGCTTCCAACCAATCTGACTGAGGAGTTTTAAAGGTGCTGTTTCATACGCTGGCTGACAGGGGCAAACACGTTACAACGGCAATAAACAAAACGCTGCAAATAAAAATAGGCTGCTAGAAGCTCAAATCACAACGGAAACTAAAGTGACTAAAGGTGAGGCACACAGCTGGGACCACAGTACCTGTTTACATTCAGGAATTTTAAAGTTGATCAACTGTCAAGTTACCTAAAACGTAAGGCTTATTGGATTATTTTAACAATGTGATCAACTGATTAGCTCCGATATTACTGCATTACATTACATTACATTGCATTTAACTGACGCTTTTATCCAAAGCGACTTACAATAAGTGCGTTCGACCAATAAAATACAAACTTGAAGAAAACAGAATCATAGAGCTAAAACTTTTCAAGTGCTACTCAACTGGCTTTAGATAAGCCAGTCCTTTATTAGTATATAAGTGCTTTGTTAATAATTATATCGCTCGAAGTAGAGTCGAAAGAGATGAATTTTCAGTCTGCGCCGGAAGATGTGTAGGCTTTCTGCTGTCCTGATTTCAATGGGGAGCTCATTCCACCACTGCAGGTCTGCTATAAGCTAGCTAGCTAACATAGCTGACCTAGTAATTTCAAATATACTGACAAAGTGAACAGTTATTTCAAACTGTTATGAAACAGACTAACTCTGCGAGAGTGACAAACATGTGATAATCAATTAACCCTATAAGTATTATTTCAAGACAAGGCACTATTTGCAGCCTTTTCTGCACGGACGTAACTAGCAATGTAACCTTGGGCTTGAGGAACTTGTGATTTTCAACTATTTTCTGACAGCCAAGTTTCTAAAACCAAATCACACAACCGCCAGAAAAGAAGCTCTTCACCATTATTCCTCTGATGAAAGCGCACTAGCCTGTCATCATCCCCATCACTGAATCTGATTACACAAGGTCATGATTAAAGGAGGCGGTCTGATACCACCATGTTTGTCTTATACCTCATTCACACCAACGCAACTCCGGTTCAAGCTCCGTGCTAGAGCTTTTCAGGTTCAGAACCGGTTCTTCGGTTTAGCTCCGGCTCTTTTCACACTGCCCAGAGTCCGACTGGTGCTGCGTCATTGCGTCATCGTTTGCGTCATGACGTAACCGTTTGCGTGCCTGCTTCATAAAGCAAAACCGCGCGGAAACCCCTCACAGCTGACACCGACAACAACAACAATGGCCGATTGTGCTCCAGCTTTCTGTGTACCTCTTCAGAAGACCAGATTCCCAGTAGGTAGCTGGTCTCTTCAGTGGACCACTGCTGCTTGTTAAGTTTTTCCATCGTTGTGTACAAACTGGATAAAACGCCGGCTTTTTGTTGTTGTTCAGGAGTTGATCCCGCCCCTGCCCCTGCCCCCGCCTCGACGTAAGCGTGACGTACAGTATGTGGTGCTTTTGCTCTGGTCGGACAATTTTTTGGTGCTCGAAACGAACCGGATTCCGGAGCTAAGAGGCTGCTCCGCTGCGGTGTGAAGAGGAAAACCCAGTGCTTTTCAAGCTCCAGCTCCGAACCGGCCCTGAAACACCGTTGGTGTGAATGAGGTATTAATATTTCTTTGTGCGTGAGCAGCTATACTTTAAACCTCTCAGTTAGTGATTTAACTGTATGTCATTTCAACAGTATGAAAAAGCAGCCTTATGTGAGGTGCTGTGTATAGCGACAGTATACCCTAGGCCTATTAATGAATATTATGGAAAAAGGTGTAGAAATTGACACTATTGATTGTCTTGCTTTTTCTTCCCTTATTTCAAAATATAATTTGACACCAATCTTTCTTGAGCTTGTCACACTCCCTACTGATTGATATTTTGTTCTTTTTCAGTGATATTTGTGTATCTCTGCCAACAGGAAGAAAGCCTGGCGATTTCTTGTTGGCAGGAAACACCAAAACTATTCAAAATGATATCTTTGTCTCAACCCAATGATTTGTCTTCTAGGCATTTTGTAGTCATGAATGTATGTCCACCAACATAAAGAGCTGTCCTCCTGAGACTAGTGTGTTAAAACCTTTTCTTTAAAACACATCTCTCGTATATCGGCATCTATTTCCAAGCAAACCCTCTCTCTGCTCTGTATTATCACAAAACTGTCTTCCTTATTACCAAACATATCGTAGGACAGGTCATGAAGATCTCTATCACCTCGGCACTGCTTTAAATGAGAAATGTGTTTTTCAGGGCCACAGCAACTCACTTATAAAATAGTTCATTGTTCTCTTCGTATTATTCCCTCCCAGCAGGGGAGCTTCTGCGTATAACGCTCTGTGTAGTGTATCAGATAACCGTGGTCCCTGTCGAAAGGTGAGGACACAATATTGTGTTTTGGAGAACAGCATCATTGCCTTTGGCCTCTGCCTCATTCTACCACAGTGTCTTCCGGGAACAGACTGAGCTCACTGCCTGTTTACTTGTTCTTCATCCATATCCAGAGTTCACTGAATAACACAGTATAATAAGAATATTGTTGAACAGCGCCTTTGAGCAAGTAATATCATTACCTTGTGTCACCTCTTTTTTGTGATTTTGTTATTTTGTCATCTTGACTGTCCTGCTCTCACTTTCACTTCTTGAGTCAAATCCAATTTATGAGGTAGATAAAAGATGTGAAATCATCGTGTGTGTGTGTGTGTGTGTGTGTGTGTGTGTGTGTGTGTGTGTGTGTGTGTGTGTGTGTGTGTGTGTGTGTGTGTGTGTGTGTGTAATAAGAAACAGAAGTGTCCGTGTTTTCGCTCTTTCTGACATGAGTGTGTCCGTTTGTCCGTAGGTGTGTGTGCATGTGTGACTATATGCATGTTCTGAGTAATGGGCTTTGTGCATCCTCTATCGCTGACGGCCAAGATGTATCCATGGCAACGGCAGGTCGATCCTAGCTGTAAGCGGAGCTGGTGAGAGGGACTTGAAAGGGAGCGTTAAACCCTCTCCTCTCATCTGCCCTGCGCTCCTCTCGCTCCGACCATGGCGAAATGCGTGGCCTTGTTGAAATCCCGTCTCCAGGGGAGAGCTCTGGAGCCGCCACATCACAACACTGCAACCTTGACCTGCATGGACCCTCCAAACATTGTCCTATGTTCGGTTTTCTCAGTGAGTTCAGGGTTCATATTTGGAGAGGATTAGGCCCCTGTCACACTGTCCCGAAATTGACACCAGATGGACACACGAATATGGAATTGTGAATTTCGCACGAAGATGGCCCCGAACCACACACGAAGGCAACATGTACATACATTTAAGACATACAACTGCAACGAAAGGAACAAAAACAATTATGTTAAAGTACTATACTGTACTGATATTTTCAGACTTTGTTCTTTACTTTCTCTATCTTTATATGTAGAAGATATTAAGTTTTCTCCGTTATGTTGTTTCCATAGCAACAACAACTTCCTGTCAACTCGCCTTCAAAATAAAAGCATCTAAATAAAACAGGAAGCTAACCTAAATTACATTTAAGGCATACAACTGCAACGAAAGTAACAACAACAATGTAATATCCTTTTCAGTTTCACACAACACAAATTGGGCTATTTACATAATATGTTTACATGATTTTGTTGTGCAATAAAACAACCAGAGAAGCGATCTGCAAGGACACATCGCACACCGTGTCCTCATGCTCCTGTTTCACCTGCTTAATAAAGGTATCATCACTGCTACTGATATCGATAGAGCATTTGTGATTGAAGCTTGGGTAGTTACACACGCCTCTGCTCTGTAGAGTTGCTCAGGAAGAAAATGACCCGATGGACACCGAAGATCACACGAAGATGACACGATTTGACCCTCACGAGGGCCTTACGAAGGGCAAAATTACACACGACTTCAACACGAAAATTAACCTTCGCAAGGTCCTTCGGCAATTTTTTGGCATGCAAGTCGTGTGTAATTTTGCCCTTCGTAAGGCCCTCGTGAGGGTCAAATCGNACGTACAAAAGTGCATTTTGCATGATAGGTCCCCTTTAAGCCATCGTATGACCGCCGGTGGAGTTTCTCAGGCTCCGGCAGACACTTTGTGAGCGGTGGCAAAATCTTTGGCATGGCAAAAAATGTGTCGAAGGACCTTGCGAAGGTTCATTTTCGTGTTGAATTCGTGTGTCAATTTTGCCCTTCGTAAGGCCATCGTGAGAGCATCTTGTTATCATCGGTGCCATCGGTCATTCACCCCGATCAGAGTGAGGGCGAATGCCCGATGGCACCGATAATAACAAGATGCCCTCACGATTTGACATGATGCTCTCACGAGTGCCTTACGAAGTTGCCGCTCACGAAGTTGCTGCCGGAGCCTGAGAAACTCCACCCGAAAATTGACAACCGATGGACACACGACTAAGGAAATGTTCAAATTCGGCTCTGATCGTAACAACATCCGGCCATTCGTGAGCCATCGTATGACCGCCGGTGGAGTTTTTCAGGCTCCGGCAGCAACTTCGTGAGCGGTGGCAAAATCCCAAAAATCTTTGGCATGCCAACAAATCTGACGAATATGACACGATTTGAAAAGATGCCCTCACGAGTGCCTTACGAAGGGCAAAATGCACACACAAATTCAACACGAAATGAACCTTCCCAAGGCCCTTTGGCAATTTTTTGGCAAGCCAAAGATTTTACCACCGCTCGCGAAGTTGCTGCCGGAGCCTGAGAAACTCCACCGGCGGTCATACGATGGCTTAAGATGCCCTCACGAATGGCCCGATGTTGTTATGATCAGATCCGAATTTGTACATTTCCTTTATCGTGTGTCCATCTGGTTGCTTTATTGCACAACAAAATCATGTAAACATATTATGTAAATAGCCCAATTTGTGTTCTGTGACACTGAAAGGATATTACATTGTTTTTGTTACTTTCGTTGCAGTTGTATGTCTTAAATGTAATTTAGGTTAGCTTCCTGTTTTATTTAGATGCTTTTATTTTGAAGGCGAGTTGACAGGAAGTTGTTGTTGCTATGGAAACAACATTACGGAGAAAACTTAATATCTTCTACATATA
>NW_011354490.1:147736-170732 GCF_000735185.1 Notothenia coriiceps
CACATCCATCCAGCGTCGACCAATTCGTGCTTGAAGTTTAGTCAGAAAGAATTGTCGTCTTTTTTTCATATCATTTTCTACTGTGTTAACAACGATCAATCTATCGCGATGCCGGGTTAAACAAGAAGAAACTGAGGTCTGGTGAAAAAATTTTACTCCGTCTTTTAAGGACGGTGAGGAAAAACACTTAGTAGGGTTTTATCTACGGGAATTCCGGGAGCCCCGATTTCCGACACGTTAAAGACCCCGAAACGACGACAAGGGTTTAGAGCGAAGAGGGCGACGAAAAAGGACAGATAACAGGCAATTGAGAGATTTTTTTCTTTAGTATTTATACTTTCTTAAGAAAAATTCAGGGGAAGCAGCTAGCACGCACCGGACTCTATACCAGCTGTGGGCTACCTGGTGTGCTTATACCTCAACACTTATAGCGGCTTCTACCGGGGCTTGGGTGTGTGCTTCCGCTTCGTCACAGCGTACATGTACCTAATTTCCGTCATCGTCTTGCCGGTTCTTTGTCACTTTTGGGTTTGTTGCTAATCAATCAGAATACTATCGACATGACTATAAAAATGTCTGAAACCAAGAATAAATAGGCAGAAATATACGATCTGTCTATATGCTCACCCTACACAAAGAGAACGCAACTACACGCTTANTCATCTTTTTACTATACTTTTTTTCTGCTGTTAAAAAGATGTTTAATGTTGGTGCTTACCAGTGAAAACTCCCTTTGTTAAAGTCAAAGCATCAAAACAAAACAATATGATTCTGTTTGACAGATGAAACAATATTTTTTTTAAACTGGCAGTATAACATGCATTAGACATAAATCAAGTGCGTTTATCATCACAGATTGCACCTTCTTCAATTTAAAATGAATTATTTGTGATGGCTAGTCATGTGAAATGCAGCCCTCAGGAGAAACGGCAGGATTAGATATGCTGCTGCTGCCCCCTGGTGGAGATCAATATGCTTGTTGAGGCAGAGTGAACACGATTTGAAAGAGCAGTGAGGAATGAATAATGACAGGAAACGGATAAGGAAGAAGTAAGATGTAAAAGAAAAGATAAATGGGGAAGAATAGAGCAAGACTATAATGTTTTCTTTTGGATTTATCTCTTTTAAGAACCCTATGAGCATTAATAAATCACCACTGACAATGTAATTAAGACATGTTGGCACCAAGTACATTAACCTCATCATTTGGATTTATTCAGCGGGTCACTGCACTTCTCTGCAGTTTCATTTCCTCCACCGCAGTTTCACAACTTGCTACCCAAAGCAAGAAGTGATTGAATGTGAATATTCATCCAGGGACCGCAGCTCAGGGAGTATCTGACCTTCTTGTTAGGTCAGGATATATGCCCGGGGGCTATCTAGTGATCACTAATAAATATTCAAGGGCCAGAGGCTATCATGCGCTGCTGGTTAACAGGCTCCAGGATAGAACCCAATCAAGGCAGAGCCAAAACTCTTTTGTTTGCGCTCTTATCATCAGCAGTGTCTTTCTGTGATAGACAGTCTTCACAGCTGCAGTTAAGTACATATTGACCAAGTCTGCTGCATTTCACACCCTCTCAATTTATATCCGAGCCGATGAAACACACTGGCGAGTTGTTTTTGTTTTAAAAGCCCAACACAATTGATCGGTTTGCGAAATGTGTTTTCCGTTAGTTGTTCAGGTTTAATGCGGTTGCCCCTTGGTATCCTGTGGCATAATTAGCTGTAGGTTTTATTGTAAAGAGTGCTGTCATCTCCCTAAATGCATCTAACGTTCCATTTTCTGGCACCTTAATGTTTCTGAGAATAATTTCAGCGCTCTAATGGAGGTGGATCGATACAGATGGATCGGTCTCTTACATTTCCTTTTCATATCACAACCAACACCACCTCTGGGAATCTGCATTTATCTCCATGTTCAATAAAGAAAGGATCCAGTTGAGATGAGTCTTTTTTATCTCTGCTAGTTGTACGTGTTTGCTTTCAGTTAATGTGTTTTCCACAGGCTTGTCACAGCCATGTGGAGGAAATGAGTCAGTAAAATGAGCCATTAGATTGTAATTAAGAATGAGCAAATGAAAGTCTTGATTAACGTCCTTAACTTCTTACTGTAGTGGTTGTTCTGTAATGTTCTCTCTAGCCGTCAGACACAAAATGATGACTTCTTCCTCTCACTGAATCTTGTGAAAGGTCACGCTTATGTGTTTGTGCCTTGTACTTTAAAACTCATCATAAAAACTGAATTTATGACAACACTGCTGCATGTAAGGTTGTGTTGTAAAAGCCAATGTGTGAATCTTCTCCCATTTCTCTGTCATTTCCATAACACCTAAGTATTATTTGCATTCGATTACACAACTGTGCTCATTTTCTTTTCGGGGTAAGAGTGAGGTCACGCAGAACAATAAAATCAGCAGAAATAAAAAGCCTATTTGGTGCTTTCGCTACTGTACATTGGCTTCTCTTACATTTCCCTCTCTCACTCCCACTGCGTCGAGCCTGGTTTTTTCCCTGTAAATGGTGTAACTCTGCCCCAGCACGGTGACCTGTGGCTGGGCCCTGTGGGAGTATTCTGTGTCCTATACTCCTCATGGCCTCACCTTCTTTGCTCCCTCCTCCTCCTCCTTCTACTTCTTTTCTTCTTCTTCTTCTTCTTCTTCTCTCTTTGGAAATTGCTGTGGGATGGATCTGCCCTCCAGACACAAGGACAAACCAAGGCGAAGCTTATCAGTCCAGGTCAGAGTAGAAGTGAATGGCAGCGAGTGAAGCGTGGAGTTTGCCTTCAGATTGTGGTCTTTGCTTCAGATTATGACTTTGTCTGGGACACTGTGCGTTTGATTGGGTCAGCATTTAGACTTTAAAGGCCATCAGTTTGCAACAGAACTAATACTTTGTAAATGTTCTCGTTGCATAATTGCTGATTTCTAGGATTATTTCGACTAATGGTGTTGTTGCTGAGACAGATTTCATTGCTTCAGTTTCTTTGGACTCTTTGATTTGGACTTCTGCCTTCAGGCTTCTTTATTAACTCATAGCAATATTGAGTTATTCATCCTGCCACCATGCCGGTCCGTATCATGTGCTCCATCTCCTTTTCTGACGACGAGCCAGGCAGAGGATATGATAAAGACGGCTTTGACGACCATTACAGGGTGAAGAAGAGTTACGGTGACTCGCAGGAATACCTGGACGGTGGTAGTCAGGCAGACGATTACAACGAGGAGGAGGACGAGGTAGGGGAGGTGGACGACCTGGCCGCTTTCTTCAGCGGTTGCACGCTCCATGGCCCCAACCACGTGTTTGTGGAGGGCAAGAAGTTCGGTATTCGCCAGGGTTTGTGGGGTCTGGTCTTCACCTTGGCCCTGTCTGCTTTCTTGCTCCAGGTAGTTGACAGGATCATATACTACTACCAGTATGATTACATCACCACGCTCGATGAGAACTCAGCCAAAAACATGACCTTCCCAGCTATCACCGTGTGTAACTACAACTTTGTGCGGAAGTCTCAGATGAGCTACAGCGACCTGATTTTCATGGGCCCCCTGCTGGGGTTTGAAGAAGGCATGGCACCAGGGTTTCCACTGGCCCCGGAGCCAGACCGGCCCCCGGGGTCTCGCTTCAGCCTCGACGAGTTCTACAACCGTACTCGACACCGCATTGAGGACATTCTGCTGGAGTGTAACTTCAGAGGCATAGATTGTGGCCCCGAGAGCTTCAGAGAGGTAATACTGTAACCCCACTGCAAGACATATTGTTCAAAGTAGTTATTAATGTTTGATCCTTCTTGGACACTATACATTGGAAGTCATCAGTGAAAGTCTGCACTTCATAAATTCAAAAGGTATGTGTCTGGTATACTTGATGGTTTTGATTGATTGGTAATATTGCATATGGGGATCTAATCTTGGAGTGTGGCCCAAAAGAATATGGGGAGGAGGCAGCAGGATTTAATCAAGAACACTCTTCTGTTTGGGTTTATGTGATGATATAACCATGTTCAATAAAACCAAATTCAGGAAAAACTTAACGGTAATGCCAGGATAGAGGTCCTCGACAATGAGGACTTCACTAATCACTAATTGAAAATCACTAATATGAAGTAGAACGTTTATTTATTGCTGTGAGGTTATTTAGTCTCCCACAATTCCAAGTCACTGCTGTAAATGAGAAATTTTTTCTCAGTCAACTATAATGAAGAAAACAAAATTGCAGACATCATAAAAGCAGGTCCCATTACTTAAAGTGGAATACTTGGCATACAGTGGTGTTATGGAATTTAAAAAAGCGCTGAAGGAATCGGTTTGTTGCTCACACAAAACTTCAGGGAAGGATCTTTTTTGGACACCCTGTCCCAGAGTTTGTGGTATTTTTGGATTTGTAGCCGCTCCCCGGTGTTCTCTGGAGTTTGAACATCAGACGGCACACAAGTGGAATACTGAATTACCAAGAAGTGTTGACCATATCCAGCTCCTGGTCTATCGATCGGCTCGACCTTTGCACAGTTATTGATAGGTATGTGCAGACTGCTAATGGGTGTACTAAACTTACATGAGCTGCAATTATATCAGTGTGTAAAAGCAAGTACATGACATACAATTTCCATTAAGACTAACTAGAATACATGATGCCCTTGCTAATCTAAAATGTATTTTCATTATATGTTATTGCAGTGTTTCTTGAAGCAGAATCAGAACATTATTAGTTTGCCTGGCATGATTTTTGTACATTTTAAATGATAATTCTCAGTTTGTAACAATGTGTTCTTTAAAAGCCCTTCATGAATATAGTTTGCTTACTCACTTATTAGTAAGCAAACTATATTTACCAAGTAATTGGTAACTTTTCTGATGACTGTCTCTCATTTATTCATATATAATTTAGCCATATCATAATTATTTGGTGATCTTATTTGATGGATAATTTCATATTTTTGGGTTATGGATTGTTGGTCGGACAAAATAAATAATTGATTTTCCCAAATAATTACTATTTTGCAGCCGAAGTCCCTTTTTATAGATATGAATTAATGTTCAAAATCAGTCATGAGTCTGTCAAAGAAAATAAATGTACTTGTATAAAATGTTGACATAAACCAACTTATTTACATTCTCCCTGTCAGAGGGAAGATAAAAAGGAAGAGGAAAGCAGAGTGACATTAAATTCAACTTTAAAAGCATGTCTTAACAGGTACTTCCTCTTTAGGGATTCCACAGCGTGAACGCTGAAAGCAGCTCTGACATTATGGGGTTGGGAGCTTCTGAAGTAGAAAACTGTGAACAAGGTTGTATCCTGTCAACCAAAACGCAGAACCGTTGAGTTTGGTGAAAGTAGTAAGAAATGGGAAATGAAGGTTGTAAATGAGGAATGTGGAGGTGAGAGTGGTAGTTGCGAGGAACAGCCGTAAACATCTTTTCATAACACTTCAAGGTAAAGGGAAAATAATTAAAATATTTGTAACAAAGTAAAGTTTGTGCAAGCTGGGTGACTTTAATGATCCTGCATTGAAAACGGAACAATACCGTAGGAAGAAAAATAAGATTTTCAAGTTTGAAAATCGTTTCTACATGTTAGCAATAGAGCAGTGTTTTTAGCTTGAAGGAATTCTGTTTCCTATACTTGTAGTGTAGTGGGATACATTCAAGTTCAACAAGGGACACCAGTTGAAAATGAGTTATAGCTATAACTCTCCGTGCAGAAATCTGAATTCCTGCTCCATAAATTGCATCGTCCATATCCAATACATATACTGTATATTTTGGTTGGGTAATGGTAAAGCAGCAGGATTTTATTTTCCTGCCAAAAAGTGAGCAAATTTGCTGTCAATTCTGTTTTGACAGCAGACCATAGATCTTACTCTGCATATCTCCATCTCGGCTTCAGTGTACCCAAGCTAAAATTGAAAAATGCCCAGTCAGTGTCAGAGATGAGAAAAAGTGTGTTGTATGACCAATGTCCTTGGGGTGGGAAGGGACCAGCTGTCATCCTCTGCTGATGTCCGTTTTAAAAGACAAAGTAGTGTGATTTCAGTTCATTCAGCCGTTTTATCAGCATGAAAGGGAGGAAGGCCAGGCTTTTTTCAATGACAGACGTTAATACCTTGATGCTGTTCAAAACTCTTCTATTCTTGCTTTCATTATGTCTTCCTTTGAAATACTTTGGATCAGCTATCACATTTCACCCCTTGGTAAAACGGTGGTAGATTGTTGAATATAGTGCAGAACTGTGTCCTTGTTAACACAATTATCTTCAACGTCATGAATAGTTAAACAATAAGTTGTGTGTAGATTGTTTTTGCCTTTACTTATTATTTACTCAAGCCATATATTAGCTACAGATGTTTGCATCTTTAAATTCCTGCAATGTCACACTGAAACCGTGTTCTTGACTGTGTGAGTGTCTTGTTTGGATTTCTTTTTTAAGTAAATGTGTGTGCATGCCTGAAGGTTTCATGTGTGTATGTTACTGCAGTGAGGCTAGAGACCTGACTAACACAAGTGACAAGTCATTATTTATTTTTCAGGTCTAATGGAGACTAATTATAGAAATTGTCAGTTTAACTTGAACACGTCTGCGTTACAGGCGTCCACTAATACAGGCTAATCGTTGATTGTTCCTCCAGCTCATGCACGTCCATGCAGCAATTATTATCTCATGCTTTCTCACTATTTTCAAAATGTTGAAGAACGGGTTTGATAACCGCTGCTTGGAAACAGCAATTTAGGATCTTTTTCTGGGCTCAATTAGAAGATAATTACTGTATTTTTGTTTTGCAGATCACAGGGTTGGCATTATCCAAAAACTGAATCATGTTAAGTGATGTTACCATGGTGTGTATCACATGTGGTTTTACATTTCAAGTATGTAAGCAGTAGACAGTAGGCAGATGCAAAAACACAGTTTTATTCTGTAAAAGTACATCTCGGTATTCAAGGAAGCGTTAACTAGCTTGGCATATACTGTACAGTATATTTGAACCCCAATGTGCCTTTTTATTGATTAAAAGCAATAACAGCCGGCCTTTTTTCCTAGGAGTTGTCAAAGGGCATTCTTCTAAATCACGAATTGAAGTAGACACAAATGAGGTTCGCTTGGGGGAAATGATACAGCAAAAAAAGTAATAGACTATAAAACAGAAAACAAATGAGGCAAAAGGAGAATAGCATCATCAGGCTAGCTGTGTAATTGTGGCATACAGCAGGAAATGCTTTGCTGTACCCACAGAGCACACTAACTCACTTTACAGCATGCATTATGTATTTCTGGTATACTTTTTCTTCAGAACAGCAATTCGATAAAGTGAATTTATCTTTGCGTAATGTGGCGGTTGGCAGCACCACAGGTCCCAATGGCCAACACTGGTCTCCTGCTAGTGCCTGTTTATTAAAGCTGCTAAAGAGCCACTAATGGCCCGTTGTTGGAGTATTGAGAAGGGGCAGGAAGGGGAGGTCAGCTAATTGATTGCTTTCTGTCTCTCTCTGAGTCTTCAGGGACTTTTGTCCATTCCCCCTCTGGCTGTTTCTCCGTCCACCATCTCTGTCTGCTGTTTGTGAAAGTGTGTTTCAGTGTGTCTGTCTGTGTCTGTGCGCACACTGCCATGAGCTGGGCTTCAGGCACGGGTCAATAGTGAAGTGAACACCCTTACAGATATACGGTTCAGGTTGCAGATATTCTGTCCCAGAGCAGAATGTGAGCCCCCCTCAGAGCGGTGATCCAAATCCCTGCTTCCTGCTCCCTCGGCAGCCCATTAGCCACATCTTGCCTTTCTCCTAAGCTCAGCATTGTCAACAGAACCAGCCAGTGGCTCTGGTTACGCCCTTCTCCTGTCTCCTCAAAAGCATCAGGCGATAACAGGCAGAGAGATGCGAGGGGAAGATTTTCAGAGAAAGGAAAATCAAATGCCAAAGCTGGCCTCACCATCTGGCTCCAAGCTGCGAGTGCTTATTATGGTTAAGCACTTCTTTTGAGCAGCCATTGAGAAGGGATTGCAACAAGGAGAGTGTAATATAATTATCCTCACGAATATTCCATGATAAATGATATGTTAGTAAATGATCTTGAGAGCACAGTATCATAATGTGTGTTACTCCAACAAAGAGTAAAGAATTAATACATGAGGTATGTTCTGAACTCCATTTATAACGGTTGCTCTACACCTTGTGCAATTAAGCTAATTAAACTGTCACTTCTTCAAATGGAAATTGATTTTTGTTCTTCCGTTTGTAATGTGTAATCATTTTTATGATTTATTTCCTATTCCACCGTGTTTTTCTT
The DNA here is from genome assembly GCF_000735185.1 of Notothenia coriiceps. Classification (NCBI taxonomy): domain Eukaryota; kingdom Metazoa; phylum Chordata; class Actinopteri; order Perciformes; family Nototheniidae; genus Notothenia; species Notothenia coriiceps. Next base: position 156,011 of record NW_011354490.1, read on the forward strand.
TAGAGCTCGTTGGATTCTTGCTGTTTCATTAGTCGGTTTGAAGTTCAGATCCATCAGTGAATACATCACGACAACACTGACACATTGTCAAATTACATTCATTTGTGCTGAACGCCAAACACTGCCTGATGTGTGGGTTTAGTTGTTTCTTTTCAACCTGACCATCTGTGAGCAAACTGAACTGAAATAATACATTGCACGTTATCGAAATGGATTTAATTAAGCATAAGCCAAGCATATTCTTGGTCAGAAAAAGTGATCATTAGAGTCTTTGAGTAAAAAAAAAAAAGCTTGCTCTGCTGAAATGCTTCCTCCCTCTGAGAGGTGACAGCACAGGGCCATCAAATATTAATGGCAACACTCAAATGCAGATAGCTGTCTCTTTCATCTTCTCAGCCATTATTAGCTTTTTTAAATAAAAAATATAAAGGTGCCCTCTTTAATCAATTTTATTAAAATAATATGTGACATACATCTGAATGCAGAGCCTATACACACATGATATCTTAAGTTAACTCAAGTTAGATGACAGTATACATCATGTATAAAAAATGCTTCCCTTTTCAAATTTAAATGGAAAAAAGTCCTCTGATCAGAATAGAGAAATTGGCCCCTCTGATACTTCTAATGTTCTTGCTTTGTTTTAAAGGCTTTCCAGCATTGCGTCGGCTTGCCAGCATGTATAAATTGCACTCTTGCTGGCATGCGCTCATATCAAACAGCGGTCACAAGAGGGCAGTGTTTTACAATCATTTTGGATCCTAAACCGGCTTTCATGGAGTTCTTGGCCCTTGGATGCTGCATGCTGTTCTTTTTTTCATTTTGTTTACAAGAAAATCACTCAGAAATATACTTATTCTCATCTCTGAGGGAGAAACCTTTGATTCCCACAACAGTACAACATCAGACCCTCAGTGCAGACCACAGTTAAAGCCTCATGTAGTAGCAGAGCGGCTGCCAGTGGAAACACAGTGGTTGCATTTTTTGAAAGGCCTTGTTTTCCTGGGGGATTAAACTCTATTTGTGTGTTGTTGGGATTTAAAAAAATGAATATAACAAATCAAACATGAGCTTTGGTTTGTTCACTGTGGACGGCTTTGGCAGAAACCCATCCCTTGCCTATTCTGTCTACCATTTTTCTCTATCTCGCTGTTTCTGTTTCTGAAGGACCTCAGTCTCTGACGGAGAGACACTGTGATACTCTGTCATGCTGTGCAGTCTCTGTTTCTGTCCAAGTGATGGACCAGTGTTTTCAAATGCAGCCATTTTAATTAAATCTCTCATCAGTCTTCTCTGGAGGTTGGTGACAAGAGGTGCCGCAGCACTCTCTCCCCGTTGAGATAAGTCCAATCAGATATAAAGCCTGGGTCATTTAAATGATACAGATACATCGCTGACTCCCTTCAATATCAGCCAACACTTCACAACACACCCGCTAATTAATCATCAAAGTGGCATAAATGAAAGGGTAGAACTTTCACTTTACTCCGCGACTAAGATAGATGACGCTTAATGATGTGAAAATGAGGGATACTGCCGTCTTGTTGGAGCAATTACATATGAATAAGACATATGGCAAGTGTCCCATACAGGGTCAATAGCCACTTACTAGCAGCTAATTAGGCTGATGAGAGGGCCTTAATGGCTTCCTACAGGATGGTTCTCTTGTGCTTAATATCAGGGCTGAAATAAAACGTTTGTCTCTGAATGACAGGACGGATGTGTGAGAAGCTGTAAGTAGAAAGATATCGTCCAATTTAAGAGCTGCAGGCTTAGGTGGCTCATGCATGAATGTGCAGACAGACCTTTAAAGTTGTTCCAATCCTTTTATTAGAATAATTATTCATTACGGACTGTCTGTGTTGAAGGAATATCCACTCCCAGCTAGTTCAAGTACATGATATCCTAGGGACATTTAGGAATGTGTGTGTGTGTGTGTGTGTGTGTGTGTGTGTGTGTGTGTGTGTGTGTGTGTGTGTGTGTGTGTGTGTGTGTGTGTGTGTCAGAGCTGGTGTTTGCTGCCTCTCTGCACAGTGTCACAGATGACTAGTTGACATCTATCGCAGTCAGCAGGACTCTCTTGGGAAGTGAGTGCCTCTCTGTAGCAGAGTGTAGACTCAGCAGGACGCCTCACCCCCAACCATGTGTGTGTGTTTTAGTGGTGAGCAATATGGCGGTATATACTGTGCAACGGAAGACATGCAATGACAAGCAAATCCTACAGGAAATGTCAAGTCTTTTTTTATTTTGGTAACTCTAGAATAGAAACATGTTTGAACATGTGTTTGTCTTAATGTTGCACAGACCTTAAAAAATGTAACACCTTGTTCTAGGGGACCTTGGAGCTTCCATTTGTATTTATTTTTGTAACTTTACCAGTAGAGTCTTTTGTTTTTTAACTAAAGCATTGTCTCATGTAAAGCAATTGAAAAAAACAAATCAAATTAAATCAAAAAAAGTTACCTTGATATGAAATTACTGTGTTAGAAGATTTTGGCAATATGTGTTATGTGTTTATGGTAAATGTGTGTGTACTGTAGTGTATATATGTCTGTTTGCAATAGATAGAGGCAGAAGTAAAAAGATGGGGATCAGTTTTATATATTTTAGACTGATTGGTAAAAGCTATACATTATTATTGAACATTTTTAAAACGTAGTTGACTTGCTCTGTGACATTGCAACATCCCTTTAATGAAAATGTTATATTGATAATTGATAATATGGATCTATGCCAAACTTAAAGCTACATAAATAGGTTTTAGGGCCACCCATCTTTGGGAAAAGACATCTGAGACACACTTTTAGACCAGCAACCCTGACACAGTTTCACCTTATCATTTGTGTTATGGCTCCTGATGCATCCAGCAGACAGTAAGTAACATTATCACCCTATTGGGGTCATGTCACTGCGGGCAACATCTTTCAAATTACTTGTAGCCATAAGATTGAAAGATTATGTAAAGATATTTATAGAAATTCTGTCTGTCCTAATCTTACCTATTGTGTATGGCCCTGTTCAGACTCCTGGGTTATCTGATGACAAATGGACATCTTTGAGTGTGTTACTTCACACATACCCAAATGCGTCTTACTCTTGAGTGTCCACATGCGCCTCGAGTGTCCTCTTAGGATCTCATCTCACCTCCCTTGCTCAAAATGCCAATTGACACAAGTGACCTGAAAAAACCCCGATCATATATGCTTTAATGCAGCTTTAAAGTTGAGGTGGAAGGGGTCCCCATGTACCAAAGCAGAGATTTGGATCTGACTGACGGGTCTTTTCCTTCATGTCGTCTCTCTTTCCCCCAGCCTAGCCTGCCTGTCCTTTCTATCTCAAAAAGGGAAAAAGGCACAAAAAACCTTGTGGAGGGCTCAATAGGCTGCTCTCTATCCCACACTTAAATCTCCCAGGTTTTATCCCTTTATTCTGCCTTGCAAACATTGTCCTCATCAAAAACTCACTTTGAGACTGTTCACATCTTTGAGACTCTGGATAAAAGCAGTGACAAGAAGCCTTAAATGTAAATGAGCTCGACATCTCAAACAGACCTTTGCTAATGTTAGTGGAAGGTCTATTGATAGAGTGCTTGCTGTTTCATCTCAGAGTAAATCTCAACAGGTCTTCTGCTGTTGCCTTTGGCCTACAGTTTAGAGGAGGGGCTGATCATATTATTCCGCGCCAAAACCTAATAAGCATGGCCGAAGCAAATCGTAACACCCATAATGTCTGCCTAAGTAACAGACGCAGAAATAATTACACACGCTACAGGGGAGCTGTGCCCTCTTGATTTAAGCCCCCACCTCTCTGTGTTTAAGGGTTTATATTAGGACATCAGTGTTCAGGCGGTTTGAGAATTAGCAGGGCAGAAAAAAGAAAGCATATAAATCATGACAGCAATTAGCGATGGCGTCTGCTTCACACCTTAGAATTCCGGACACACGAACATACAGCCTCGGTTAGACATCATATTGCTTTCAGTAAATGTATCTCAGGAGAGGCCATTACGCTGCAGATCAAATTGAAATCAAAATGAAAGATGCATCTAGGTGTAACCCAGCATACAGCTGGACTGTCAGTTTCATCCTCTCCGGAAGCTTGATCCTCCTCTGTGTGTCGTACGTGTGTTTGTGTGTGTGTCGTACGTGTCTTTGTGGGTGTGTCAGCTTTGCTCAGAGTTGTCAGCCAGTCAAACTGCAACTGGCCCCTCTTCGTTAGTTTTACACACACTCAACTCTTGCCGTCAGTTTAACAAGCTGCCACTGTATTTGATGTAAAAAGGAGAACAAACAGAATTCCGACGTAGGTCAATTACTTGTTTTGCTTCAGTGTTTCCCCTCTGTCTGAATATGCTGGTTAATAGCAGGCCTGTGATTCTACGCTGCTCTTAAGAGACTGAAATTCAATGTGACTGGTTATCGCCTGAGGAAGTTCATGATGTTATGCTGAATTTAAAATCAAAACAACATAATATTTTGACAGTGTGAGACTTATGGTACAACTTGTCTTTTAGGGATGGATTTGCTCAAGGTGCTCATTTGTTTAAAATCAAACCAAATTATAAAGAACGTGCTCTGCAAAATGAAATGTTGTTAATGCTGTTGCCGGTAAGGTTTCATGTCAGTTGTAAAGGTTGTAATGGTTTGTGAGGGATTTATGTTTGACCTCCCGTACCTAAACTAAATGTAAGCACATATCGTAAAGCCAGAGGGTTGGCCATCAAAATGATATTTGAAAAGCCATCCAAAACGTCTTAACTCGAGGCGATTCTGTTGCATTTAAAGAGCAAATGTAATTTAAATGTATGAACTTTCAATTGGCTATGGAATTACCTCCTGATTTCATTACTTTACATAATTTGCATTTATTAATATCATTATTTTAACATTTGAGTGAAATTACAAAGATACAGCTCCTAGTATATCTGAATCACAATGATTTAATGACAATATTTATTGGATTTTTCAAAATTGTTTTGTCAATCACATTTTTAAATTTGTACTCTTATATATCACTTTTGTTAGGAATATCAATCCGGCTATTATATCATTTTCCTGACCCTGCGTTAACTACAGAGGTGCGGTAAGTGTGTGTTTAGCTTAGCCTATAGCATAAAGACTGGACGCAGGGGGAAATACCTTGCCAGGTTTCCTCTAAAGTAAAACAAAAATGCCTAAGCACTCTAAAGTGAAACGCATTGTATCTTATTAGTTTATTCCATACTGCTGTCCTTGAGGTTGTCTGGTAGTGTGAGTGAATCGAGTGGACCAACGCGCAGACGTGGGTTTTTCCAGATGATCAAAAATATATTCAGTTCCACCACAGAAAGCAGGAACATAAACCATTTCATTGGGTTTATCACTTAGACCCCTCCACAGACAATTAACCAGATCAAAGACCTTCACAGTACACAAAGCACTGACCTTGCTTAATTTTCCTGGAAAGTGAAAAACACAGACCAAACTCTGTTTTCTTTTTTGTATTGATGCCAAGGTTGCTTGATTGCATGTCATCCTTGGACCCTTCCAAAATATCCCTAATAGCCACCACCACCTTTCTACATTTTCTTAAATCATCCCTGTTGTGAATGCACATGACAACCACAATCTTGAACGCTCAACTCACCTCCACAAGCAATAAAATAAATGGATGGATTTAGTTTTACAAGAAGGATTCATTTGTAAATGTCAGACAGGAAGGGACCATTTATTTCACAAAGGGCCATTCATTCATTTCTCCCTAAGCAGCAAATAGGAGGCATCGGGCCTGTGGGGTACTGGGAGGCTGTTTGCTATAGCTAGCGGCCGTACTCTGAAAGTCATTCATCAGAACCGTTTCCTCTTTCCCCAAACTCGCCCCAGCCCTGCTGTCATGACGCTGGGAGATGAATTAGCGGTGCCATCCTGTGTTTCCCCCGTGCCGCCCCTTGGGCCGTCGATATAAATCTGCTCCCTCCCGCCACAATACTTATACGGTATGACTCGTGAATTCATTCTCAGATGAATGCATTGATGTGTGGTGGGGCTGTCACCTCACACCATGAATAAACTAAGGCTTCGGAGACCCTCTTCTCGTGAGCACAGGGATGTTAAGTTAACGGAGCTTGGTAGACAATAGATTCTCACCACATGCGAGCTATTCACAGTATTTAAACATCTGTTCTGACACTTCTGTGACATTAATGTAGTTAATCTTTTAAGGGTTTCAACACAGCAACGTGTTTCCCAAGGCAGTGCTTTACACGCTGCTTTTAAACAGCTCGAAGGCTTCACACTGTGTCTATAGCTTCCCTCACTGTAAAATGGGTCAACATGGGCTTTTAGAGAATCTTATTTATATATGTTTATGCTGAGCTCACCCACATCCAATACATTTGTGCTGATAGTCAAATCTGCAAAAAAAATGTGAACTACTATACAGTTTTTATACCCCATATCTTTGGCACTGTATATTATACTGTATATAAGTCACGCCTTCGTGATGAATTACCTTTGAAATCAAAAACCCACAAGTCTTTTTCTAAAACCAATGAAAATATAACAATACCATCACAACTAGCCATTATAGCACCTTACTGAACATTATTTTTGATTCGAGTTTTAACGTTTTTCGATTGCTGGTTAGTTAGCAATAAAAAATGTGTTGCTGCAGCACAGGCAGTATGAGAAAAATAAAGAGCTTTTTGAACATTGAAGCATGTAAACATGTCACAGTAGAGGCACACAATACAATTACTGTATGGAACATGTAGAATGAGCTTAATAGGACCCTTTGAAAAGCACTGGTTACTAAATCCCTTTGCTAGAAAATAGGGTCATTCAGATTTTTTCAGGTTTTATCAAATTTCCTACAGAATCCCAAATATTGTCACAGCCTTTTTTATGATTTCCTGATAAGTGAACCCATACTCCATGTGTAAAACTGGTGGAATGCCCCTCCATTACATTTATATTCCAATACTTTAGACATCCTTGTTTACATCCATGTGAGCTATGTTGTACTATTTCAGTATTATAAGTCTGTAACATGTTCAGACTTTGATTATATTGTGTTCATAGCAGTCAAATACAATTTGAAAACCAAGGTCTTTTGTTCACAGCGCTGACACAATGGGGCTGAATGTGTTTCATGCTAGTATTTTAGTTCAGTCATACAATATTCAGCTTTGTTTAAGTGTCACCACCTGAAGCTCTGTGTGTTCACAGGCTTGCAGTGAGCTATACTTCCACTTACTTTCACATCGTTTTTACAAAGCGGCAGTCACCTTACGCAGTATTTCATTCAACCTTACAGCCCGGCAGATTAAGAGGCTATTGGGAAATTGGCCTTTGTGACACTTGTCCCTTCCAGCAGATCATGTACACAATTATCCTCAAAATTGTTTCTGTAAATCACCACCTGCTCCTCTGTCAGCCCCCGCAGCTACAGCACCTTTTTCCACCCTGCTTCTCTTCCTTTGCTCGGTCCTCTCCCCTCCCTCCCTTCCTGATCCCTTGTGGATACTTTGGCTGCAAACATTCCCAGCGGGAGACAGGGAAGCAAAACAAGAGATGCAGAGAAAATACGGAAAGACCTCAAACGGAGAGGAGGAAAGCGGGAGGCGGTGTGGGGAACAAAGGTGTGTGTGACGCGGGTTGTCTTAAAATGTTAAGAAACACATCAGAGAATATGCCGAAGGAGGGGATTGTGTTTATGCCCAAGTAAAAAAGTCAAGGGGTTGTATGCATATGGGGGTAAACAGAGAGAAGTGAGGTAGAGTTTGTAGATTCAGCAGATAGTGGAAAGCAGAGAGGTGGTGTTGCCTCCCTTGTGTCATGTAGTTAGACTCTACACGTGTCCCCACCCTGATCCAGACCCTAAATGACAGGTTGATAAAGTGCAGAGTGCCTCCACTACCCAGAGCTCTCACAAACACACCTCTGCTATCAGCACATGCAGCCTGACACAAAGAGCAATGTGCAGCCCAAAGGTTTGTTTGCCCCTGAGCGTCTACAAACCAGAGACGGATCTCATGTCATTCCCAGTAGAGACAAAGAATACATAAAATAATCCACATCTTTTTTTTATATGTGGCTTTAATTTGAATCCAAAGCCTCAGGTAGTAAGGTTGTTTTTTTATGTATATTTTTTTCAGCATGGGCGTATATAAATAGATGCAATGGATTTTTTATTTATTAAAAATGCCAACCCAGAGCATGGCAAGGGTTTCACTACTTAATCGTCACTTATTAACGCCACTTTAATAGCTTTAAATAGCTACATCATGGCTGCATGGCTTCACATCAGCCTAAGCGAAGCCTGTAAGGTAGTACAGGCAGTCAACCTGAGCAAAATGTACACATGATGTGCCTTACCCCCTCTTAAAACCAACCAAACACATTCCCCGTAATCTGGCGCTCTCAGGCATCGCACCAAAAATGACTTGTACTGTTAGACAAGGGAAACGGAAGTCTGAAATTGTAACTTATTCCCAGCTTGAATGACTTATTCCTGCACTACTCTATAACTTGTACCACTTGAGCTTATTAATGGACTGTATCACAACATAAGTAAGCGTTGCAAAGGTTTGCTCGACAAAAAGCAAGGGGATTTCTTCATGGATTTTTGGAATATTTGGCATACACACGTTTATGATACTTACACATTTTGATCATCAGGATAACCTCCACATATTAACACCACTTTAATATCTTTTGAAGCGTAAACGCAATAGCCAGAAGTAAATAAGTAACTAAGCTAAAGACTCATGATGATGTTTGGTAATCTCATTTTGCTATTTTGTTAGCAACCGCCATTTTTCAGACACATAAAAGCTTCAGGCATTCACAATTTGGGTATTTAGTAATGTATTTAATGTCCAAAAACAAAAACGTTCAAATCTCTTAAGTGTTGTTGATTACCGACCTTAAAAACTTAGAGAAGGAACCAGAAATGTTGAAATGGTAACTTAGTTCCAGGTTTAATCACCTATTCCTACCCCTATCTGTAATTGGTATTTACCCCATGAGTTTATTAATGGACTGCATTACATCATGCTATAACATCAACTGCTTGTTTTTCTCTTTCCAACCCTAATTCCCAGCTCAATTTATTTTTCCAATAACTAAAGATTTTTCCACATCCGAACCTGCAAACAATATTAGTAAACACACACGTGTACAAGCACATATACTGCATCTACTTTCTTTATTTGCGTTGTCTGCAGAAAAACTCCAAAGTAAGTCCCTTCCATACGGGGGAGTGCTCATGCACAGCAAAAAGCACATATAGTATGCACTTAGAGACCTGGAAAAACGAGAAAAATTAGGCTATTGAAACAAGAGTGAATAAATAAATATCAAAAGATTGTACACTGAGAATGAAGGAGACCGAAGAGTTCTGCAAATGTGCAGTTACGATTGGTCTAACTATTGGGCATGTAGTTCTGTCATGCGCTTCAACTTTAAATATGTTTGAATACTCAAAAAAAAAAAAAGAAACACAGCATGTAATTCTTCCCTGAGCATGTCACACACTGCATGCCAAAAGGTGTAATCCTGTCTGGCGGGCTAAAGACTGATAAGATGTGACTTCTAGTAGCAGCTATTTCATTTCTGTGCTTGTCGTGCCTTTTCATTTATCTCCAGTTTGCTTTTAAACATTCGCTGCTTCACTGGCTTCACTGATTGAAATTGAAGTCTTTTTCTAATTTGGAGAAGCTGTCAAAGGAAATGTCCACCCTGAAAAAAGGCCCTCTTCTGATCACTCTTATTCCCGTTAGCTCCCAGTGATCAAGCAGCTAATACTCTGTGGTGTTTAATCGCCTGTGATGGAATTCACAACATCAGTTTACAAGGATCGGGACATCAGTGGACTGCAAATGTTTTTGTAATTGCATCCCTTTTTGTTTCATTGTAGTGCTGCTGACGGGACTAAACTCCAAAATGTGTACATAAATATCCTCTGCACACTGTCAGTGTGTTAATGAAAGTCCCCATAAGCTGTATGTTTATCAGCCCAGGGATTTGTCTCTATAACATCATTTAAATGACTTTAGAGGAGACGGATTCACGCCTTGAAATGAAGATTGGGCTGTTTAAGACGATAGCAATACCATTTGAGCATTTCCTCTTAAGCTTACTGCTTTTGAATGCCTGAAATCGTTATCATTTGAACAAATAAGTTAGCAGTCGTTTTATAGACTAAAAAAATCAGTTTGGGGAATATACACAGCATTGAAAAATCAATAGTCTTTTAGCCAAAGACTGCATTTTTCTGCCCAGCACTAATCAAGGAAACTGCTTTTTTTTATAGGATTCCTTTTTTATTCACTCTTGAACGAATCAACCAAAGTTTGAAACAGTGGTTCCCAAATCCCCATTCATAAATTCAAAGTTTATTTTAAAAAACAATCGATCAAACAGGATATTCATTCACATCACAGATGTATCAAGGCGTACAATTTGTGGCCAAGGTCCCCTAACAAATACCCCTGTTTGTTTCATAAAGGGTTCATTAGTGAAACACTTTAACCGCAGTTTCAGAGCCGCGTGCATTTGTTATTCTGTTGTAACACAAGCTGTGGGATTGTGTTCCTCTGTCAAGCCAGTGCATCATTATCCCTTCGCCCAGACGGATTAGCTTGTTGCTCAGAGCCTCAGCCCGATATGTCTTTCTGTTGATGAGCTGGCTGGGGAAACGGGGTTGAACGAATGCTGCTAAATGCCAAAAGTGTCAAGATCCATCTCTGGTGAATTCTGATGCACCCCCCACCAAACAACCAATAATGAATGCATGTGCCTCCCAAATGAATACTTTCTAAGTCTTCTTTTTGCTCCCTATCTGATACATTTCACAGTCTCTCACTTCCTCCTGCATGTCTATGCAGCGTTCTTTACATGACGCACAGCTGCAGTCAATCGTATTGATTTCCATGGTACAACTCTTGAATATGTAATTTTGGTATCTTGCTGTGAAGCTGTTGTGGTCTCCGGTTGAATAACCATCCCCCATGGCACCTTTACTCCTTGAAACATGAGTAATCTTCCGAGGAGAATACTTGATTGTCCTCAGGGGGGATGTAATGACGTGTTAAGCCCGCGAGACGAGGAGAGTGAAAAGTACGATGTCTAAATCCAGAAACATGGTGAAAGATTAAACTGCTGGTGGTTGCCTGATCTCATCTGTGAGAAGTGCTTGACTCTCCTGTCTTCTTATCTATGTGAACTATCATGTAGTCGGTGGGTGGGTTGGGTATAGACTTGACTAAAAAGGCAGTCAAGTCTAGGAAATACACCAAAGTAATACTTGCAGTCATGATTTACAACAATATTTCCCTGACTTTAATCCAGCATTGAAGATATATTTCCTTAAACATACAGTATAGCTACAGTCTTTTTTCTAACTTAACTTTAACTTTGTAACAAACCATTTAAAGTTGGCCCCTCCTCCTTGGCTCCACGACAGTCGCCAGCTTTAGCAATCTTCAGTCCAGCTAGCTAATGGGTAGAGTATTTGTGTCCAGACAGGAGAATTTAAGGGAGATTTCCAAGCTTCTAATTCAGACAACATCGATCACAGTGTCAGCCGGGCGGAGCAGAGCTCCGGGGGAGGAAAGGCCGAGGAGTGACAGCTGGAGGCAGAGCGAGGGCCAGAGAAACGCCCAGAAAACAGCAAGACGGAAAGAAAATATAGACCGAAGCCAGGAAAATACTGAGAACACACACTTCTAATGGGGCATGAGTGATGAGAGAGAGGGATTATTTAGTCTATACATTGTAGTTCTTGTTTCTTTAAACATACCATAGATGGTGCAGGCATACAGTATTATGATTTGTGGTGCATATTATCAAATCTATTTCAAAATAAAATAGGGCAAGACGTTGACACACGGTAAAAGTGTAACAAAGAAAAGTGGTTTTAACAAAAAGTTGAGGCAGTGACTACACATGCAATGCTAACTGGTGAAGCTGAGGAGCTACTCGATTACAATAGCTCATTGAGCTTCTCTACATTTAAATTAAATAAACATCTTACAATGTGTGCATTTGAGAAAGTGTATCAACTTCATTTAGTGGGAATGCTGTTAACAGCATTCCAACTAACTGTTATTCTACGCACGAAAAGTTTATTATTCCGCCGACTTATTTTGCCGCGCTTCTCCTCCCGCATTGAACATGGCAGAAACTCCGTTCGAACATCAAAACGTTCAGCTCGATCGGGAATCGATGGCTATTACTTTTCTCATTCATAATTGATGTTCGAACGGAGTTTCTGCCATGTTCAATGCGGGAGGAGAAGCGCNCACACACACACACACACACACACACACACACACACACACACACACACACACACACACACACACACACACACAACAAATTGACACACACACATACTATTCACATTCAGGCAAGTCATGATAATCCCTTCTGGCTCACAATTTGTATTCTTCCTCAAAATTGAGCACTGCATCATGGAGGGCAATGCTGTAGAGACTCCAGTCTATTTCATTACCGCTCCACGAGTTGCATTTTAAATATTGTAGTGCAGAAAAACACTCACTGGGCACCTAACATTTTGGTGGCACTCAGGTTTCTGCACACTGGTTGACATTTCCGACGTTCAATTCTCTGATGATGGGGTCAAGATGCTTTGGGTAAATGAATGCAAATCCTGTTGCACATCATTAGACATATCCCATAATCCCAGAGAGCCTTACATAGACGTCATGTTTTTTTTGACCCTGCAGTGCCACTGTTTGGCTGAGGGAAAACCTGTTTCAGGCAGGCAACACAGGCTTGAATGCACCATTGACGAAGCATTTTGTGAACACCATCTTCCTCTCGAGAGGGGTGTTGGTTAAGTGGTGTTTCACGCTTGGTTGCTCATCATCACAGTGTTCAAATCCAGAGCGAAAGCCAGACAACATGCAGGCCTGATTCACTCTCTCAGTTCCTTCTTCTGGTCGCAGTGGGTTTATGCGAGTGTACGAGTCTAGTTTACCGGGGGACCGAGGGAAAAGAGGTGAGAAGGAAATTGTGTAAGTGAGAGAAGAAGGAGAGGATAATTGAGGTCTGCTGAGCGAATCAATTGTTCAAGTCTTGCCCTTCTCTAGCTTAAAGGAGAAATCTGGTGTCTGGCAACCTGGGTGATTGCTGAGATCTGGGAACATAGTGACCACAAAAAAGTTAGACAGAAAAAGACAATCAGTCACACCAAAAGACGGGTTGTAACCAAGAACATTCCCTCGTTACACATTTAAAACTTTTCAGGCACAACTACAGCAAATCTATAAGGGTGTTTGGAATAAGCACTTTGCTTTTCTCATCTTATTCAAATGAGTTTGGCTATTATGGGGTGAAGGCTGGATAACACACTGCATTTAAAACGGCAACATTTTAATTAATTTGAATGGATCTGAGATTTGGCGTAGAGCTGTTGAGGCATGGACCGGTGATATACAAGGGAAGATTGGGGGACGATTGGACCGTGTTGATTGGACTTAGAGCAACATCATGTTTCATGGCGAGTGGTCCGTCGCCATGGCAACGGCATTTGATGACACCCCATAATACGCTTAGATGCGTTGATGGCTGCATCCTTACCGAACCTGTGAAGTTTTGGGGCGTTTGGAGCAGTTTCACTGAAGTTTTGAGAAAGCCGTGTTTCATGGCGAGCATTGTTTTGCCATGGCAACGGCATTTGAAGAAATCTCAAAACTGTCCTGTCGATGTCTTCACGGCTGGACATGTTAGCAAACTGCTATCTGAAGTCTGCTGCTCCAAGCATGTCAGTTGGAGCGATGACATCATCGTGTTCCATTACACAGGTGTTTATATTTGAGCTAACGAGGCGTCCAGAGATCAAAGGCTTCATTGTTCTGAATGAGAGATAAACCTCTTACATGTGAACGTTTTGTGTTAGAACCGTAACAGATATCTGTAAAATTTCAAAACGTGAAGCATGTCAAGGAAGTTGAGTATCTGAAGTGTAATTTTTGTGTACTTTCGGGTTAATAATGTGGCCTTTTTGGCAGTTTAACTAAAGCTGCTACCGTGAGGAAATATCTGCCTGAAATTACAATGGGGTTTAATGGAGGAATGTTGAAAGTTGTTGTCACTTCATGCCCTCAAGAGGCATTTTGTTTAATTATTTTGCTTAATTATTTGTCATTTTTCAAGCTACGAGATGTTTTCCTACGTTTGTCATGACAAATGATGTCTCAGGAATGTAGGGTTTGGGAATTATGGCAGTTTTTAAAAAATATATGAAGGCAAATTTCAAGATGTTATACCCTCTAGCTGTGACATAACGCAAAATAGTTAATGTTAAAATCTGAAGAAAACGTCTTTAACAAGGTCTGAACAATGTTTAATATCTCTAAAAGGGCATTCCAAGAATGCAGGGTTGTTGGTTGTTCCTAGCGTCTTTAAAAGTACATTAGGAGCCAGAGCCTTTTCTTATCAAGCTCCACATTTGTGAAATCAGCTTCCAATTTTTGTTCAAGCGGCAGACACCCTATCCGTTTTTAAGAGTGCGCTTAAGACCTTCATTTTTGATAAAGCTTATAGTTAGGGCTGATTAGATTCAGCCCCTAGTTTTGCTGATATAGGCTTAGTTTGTCGGGGGACATCTTACTTCTTCTTCTCTCTGTCTATACCTGTGCACTCTCATGTTCCGAATAACCCAGCTTCCCCAAATTTCTTTATTTTTGGTGTCTATATGCGCCAGGATCTGGAGT
>NW_011354490.1:170819-206119 GCF_000735185.1 Notothenia coriiceps
TTGTGTGTGTGTGTGTGTGTGTGTGTGTGTGTGACGGTCTTGAAAAGGAAGACAAATGTTCTGTAGCTACTGAGGCCAATGATTTCATTCAGCTAACAGCACAAGAAACAGAGTGTGTGTGTGTGTGTGTGTGTGTGTGTGTGTGTGTGTGTGTGTGTGTGTGTGTGTGTGTGTGTGTGTGTGTGTGCATGTGTGTGCGTGCGTGCGTGCGTGCGTGTTGTATTGGGGTTGGAGGTGGGTAAGTGAGAGTCATGATTATGAAGCACACAAGGAACGTGTAATTGCATTATGAATGTCTTTTTTTTAAACTAGGCTATATCCATTGTCTCCGGAACATTTTTTTTCTTGTAATGTTGATGAAATAATCCCCCTGGTATCCTGTTGCTGCACAGTCGCGCACTAAATCATTCTGAAGAACCCCACGACCCCCCACCCTCCTCCTCCTCCAGCTCACCCCTTGGACAAGCCCAGGGTGCGCTGTGCGACTGACAAAATACTCCACGAGCTGCCGCTCATTGCCCGCGAGGCGCGAGCTCGTGCGCTTTCCTCTTTCTCTCCCTCTCTGTTTCTCTTTTTTTGTTACTCTCTCTCCCCTCTCCAAAGTCTCTTCCTAACAGCAGCCATCTGAGAGCGCGAATCCGAGTTCAGTCTCATTTCACTGTGACCACACCGGGACCGATGTTCAAAGCGCGCACAAGCCTTCGTCCAAGATGTGCCAGTGCACCTCATCTGGATCCAAACCGAGACCGGGCTCCCTCGCCGAAGCCGGGAAGCTCTTCCTGAAACACACCACCCTACATGGCTTGAGGCACATCTTCCTCAGCGGCTCGTACCCGCGGAGAGTGGCTTGGCTGCTGGCTTTCCTGGCGGCTCTGGGTCTGCTCCTCACCTGGTCCTCCAACAGAGTTCGGTACCTGCTCTCCTCACCCGTGTACAGCAAGGCGCACATGGTGTACGCTAAGCGGCTGGTGTTTCCCGCGGTCACCATCTGCAACCAGAACCTGCTGCTGCCGCGGCGCATGAAGAAGACGGACATATTTAGCGCGGGGAGGTGGCTGGGACTTTTCGGTAAGAACTGGCAGGTGTCCCCCGCCGCAAGAGAGGCACTAATACCGCTGGGAGATAATGGAGGGAGCGAGGGGGACGAGTCTCCCTGGTCCCCGCTGTCTCGGATTTTGGACTTTAACCACTTTCTTCCTCCTCCGCGGGAGTCCCAGCCGTCCATGAGGCAGCTGCTGGACCGGCTGGGGCACCAGCTGGAGGAGATGCTGCTGTACTGCCGCTACCAGGGGGAGCTGTGCGGCCCGCGGAATTTCAGCACCGTGAGTGTATCGACAAAGTTAAATTGTTTGCTCGAACTTCCCTCCCTCCACCCCTCCCAACAGGTTGATGCAGCTTTTAGAGCAGGATGCAGCTTTTTCAATTACTGTGCTGAGTCAGGAGGTGAAACGTTAGTAATTGCCTGTCAGTATCTTTTATGTGTTGCGCGGACAGATATCAACTCGCTGAGCAATTAATTTGAATTGAACACAAGCAGAAGCAGGCACCAGGCTGCACACCGATGCGTACCTCTGCACCGATGCTTGTATGCACCTTAGCAGATACATTAAATCTCATAGGATAATCTCATAGCATATGCCATATAAATGCTGATATAATAGTGTGCATAATATTTGCATTTTAAAATGGATCACAGGATGCCATTTCTTAATACGCATCTGTTCTTCTCTCCTTCACTCAGTTCCCCTCTGCTTTTGTGTACCATCACCCACATAAATAAACACTGTGCCATATTATGATCGTCAATTCCACACCAAACAATATCAAAATAAGTTTCGTTTTAGTGAAGATGCTCGAAGTGTGTTCACCATATGGTGGGAACTGGTCCCTCTATTGTCTTTCATCACTGCGGGATCAATGTTAACAATCTTATTTTCGCAAGAGAGCAATCAGCCCCTGATGAAGACTTTTGATTCATTTAGCCAAGCTTTACAAAACACCCCGATACTGTGATGGAAAACAGTTAGCGCTGGCACCTCATTGGTAAACTGCTGCCCCATTGATTGCACTCCATCAACGCTTGGAGAACAATCCCCCCCCCCTTCTCTCTCGCACTTCATTACCCAAATTTGTTTTCAGTTAAGTAGATTTCTCTGGTATTCGAAAAACTGTTTGATGTTAGAAATCAGATTGTTGCTGTTTGCAGCAGGCATGACTGAAAGCTGTTTTATGTTTTAAGGGAAAATGTGTTATTTACTTGCTGGCAGCCCTCCTCAGGTTCAGGCTATATCCGCAAAGTATATACATCAAACAAATGCTTTTCTTTTTCTTTCATCACAAATGTCTCTGCAACGCAACTCGAACCACAAAACAAGTTATCACAGTCAAACACATTTATTACTAATCCTACCAATATGTTAAGGAATGGTGTGCAGTATTTTAAAAGGGTGACCAAGCAACAGCAATCTATTTCAGAGATAAGCTTGATGCCGATGTCTGTGTTTTGGGGATATGTGCTTGTGCATTGATAATCAATGATGGCCTGCTTGGCCTCAGGGCTGCAGGAGCTGTCGGCATCATGAGCCAGACCAATATAATCAGTCACACTCGAGAAGTGAGGTGTGGAGGAGGGAGGGGAGTCTGTCTACATACAACAGGTCACATGATGTATTGACTTGTTTGCCAGTTCTCTCTTGAAACCTAAGTTTGGTCCACTGTCCTCATCAATCCATCCTTCCCTCCATGTGGCTGCACCATCCTTCTTTATCACCACTTTAACAACAAATACTTAATTCTCAACAGGTAGGCCTTTCCACAGACAATGATTTAACTCACGAAATCCCTCCAAAAACATGCAGCGTGCAAGCCTCAGTGACCCTTGTTCGCCCTATTGATTGACAGCTTTCCCCACCTAAAGTCTAACTTAATGGGTGGTTACCTTCTGTATTCCTTACAATCAGTGTCTCCGATATTTCCTTTTTAGTTTTGTGATTAAAATGTTAAAAGACTTCACCCTAAAACTAGAGCATGGATCAGCTACTGCCAATAGCTTTAGATTGCTGGGCTTGGGATATCAATTGTTTGCTACCTTATAATGAACTAAAAAGACATTAAAGGCAGCAGTTTTTATAACAGAATGTGTAAAGTTCTGTGGAAGTGAAGTAAGGCAAGGAAAGGCAAGGCAAGTTTATTTATATAGCACCTTTCAACACAAGGAAATTCAAAGTGCTTTACAAAAATGAAAGACATTAAGAGCATTAAGAGCATTAAGAGCATTAAGAAATAGCGCAGCGGAAACATGTTATAAAATGGCATTTAAAAACAGGATTTAAAAGCAAAGATAATTAAAAAAAATGCAGGGGAGTGAAGGGAGTAACAGTGCAGTTTAAGGTATTAATAGTTCAATTAAAAGCAATGGCAAAAATAAAAGTCTTCCGCTTGAATTTAAAAGTAGTAAGAGTTGCAGCAGACCTGCAGGTTTCTGGGAGTTTGTTCCAGATTTTTGGAGCATAATAACTGAACGTAGTTGCAACCATCTTTACAGTAACCGTGAACTTAATATATTGATAGCTTCATACCTGCCATTACACCTTCATTAAGGGGGATCATTTTCACGTTTCATGTCATTGTGTTTTATGCTTCTATGACATGTTTTTTGTTTCTCATACTGCCTGTGCTGCAGCATCCTCTTTTCACCCTCTGTCTGAAACCAGAGCCCAGTCTGCTCTGATTGGTTAGCTGGCCGGCTCTGTTGTGGTTGGTCAACTTTGATGCAGCACTACAGATTGTTAACACAACATTGAAATATTGCCTATTTACAAATCCAGCAGACATAGTAAAGATTTGAATTTAAGTCCGATATATTTTGGCTCAGTTCTGCTCTCCTCTAACTCTTGAAGGAAATATTTAGCTCTTAGCCTGCTTAATATTTCGCTTCCTTCACCAGTAAGTGGCTATTTATATTTTGCATACTTGAGTGCATTGCAGAAAGTACGTTAATCAGAGTTTTTCAGCTGTACAGCTGCCTGCTTTTTCTGAAAATGATGATGAAATGCCCTAAAAGTTTAGGTTCAGAGTTCATTCCTGACCTTGGAAACAGCAGTTTACAAAACAATCTCGCCCCAAGGTCCATTTAGCAGCTTTTTTTGGATTCTCATCTGCTGAATGGCTGTGTTATGCATAGAAGCTCCACACAAAAACTGCTTAATGGACCTTGGGGTGAGATTGTATTTTAGAGAGCCTGCAGTTATGTTAAATTTTTGTTGGGGCTGGCTGGATTAAAAATCTGACTCTTTGGTGTATTTTTGGCTAGATCTATTGTTTTGTTTTACAGTGTGATATGTGAACACTCCCTCCACATACAGATGAAGTAGTCGATGCAGTAGAACAGTAAATTACCACACTTCATTATTTACCTGTTACTTGTATTCATTGATCGTAAATATACTCCATAAAGTTCAGTGATAAAATCAGTGAATCCTATGTGATGCCAAGTTGATTTAGTGCCAAGTACTACACAGACAATCTTTCTTTTGTGTCTGTTTTTGAAGCTGTCATAACACATTGCACCTTAGTGCTCAGCGCTGATCTTGAAATCAATGGAGGGGAGGGAAAGTGGTTCCCTGGCAACTTTAAGGAACAGCTTGTGCAGCCTTGTCACATTGTCATGTGAAGGATGGCCGAGGGCCATCTCAGCAGTCTTGAGCTGTGTGACTGTGAATTATTTATCATAGAGAGAGACTATGGCATTCCTACACCCTACAAGAACAAGAGAGAATGATGTCTCTCAGTGTTTTTCCTCATAGGTGGGATCGGTTTTAATATTTTATTCCTGTGTTTACAAGTTCACACAATACAGTGGTTTTCAGTTTAAGGGCAATAGGCAGTTTGAGCAATAAAAAAAAGCTGCTTAGGCATCACAAATATTGGCTTATTTATTTAATTATATTATTACTTTATATAGTTCATTTAACTGTGCTGTATTACATTTAACATTGTGGTTTATCTTACTCAATATTCTTTATACTTTTCTTATCTCTGCAATTTGCAACGTTTTGTCTTGTGCACTTTTTTATTGTACTATTTTATTTCTTTATTTTATTGTATGTTGCATTAATGGGGAAGCCTGGGACGGCCAAACCTAAGTTATAGCTATTTTTCACATGACAATAAAGCCTTTTATACTTCAAATATAGAAACTCACTTCTAACTCTAAATGTTTTTAAGTTTTTTTATTTAATAACAACAGTGTTTTCCATAAATGTGAGTAGTCCTTCAATGCAGCTGATTGCTTCCATAATTTCAATAATTAATAATTAAATTAAAACAGTTTTCTATTGTTTTGTTTTTGTTCAAATGGGGTTTCTGCCTCTAGTTAGTCCAGAATGTATTTTAGGATTGCTTATGCTGCACAAACACCGCCAACTCCATTGATGAAGATAGACAGGCTTTGCGATCGATAGACATGAAGAATGAAGAGAGACTGAGTGCAAGCCTCAGAGCTGTAGAGCACAATGGAGAACCCGACTCCCCAAGGTCATCACCAGCACCCACCGCTGCTGCTGCTGCTGCTGCTGCTCTTCTCTCTATGAGCCCAGCACTATATGTTGGTTACCACAGCAACTCTGACTATAGACCTCCCCTAGTCAGTCACCACGTTAGCAACACGTACACGCAGATGGCAACGAACACACAAATACTTTATACTCGGAACATCACCATGTGGGTATGCCCATCATTCCCTCTCACAAAAGTGTGCATGCTCAGGCGCACGCTACAAAACAATCACCAGCAATCGCATCGCTGTTGTCTTGATGTACAGTATATCTGCCAAATGCTTTCAGCCTCTTTTTCTGATTGTCAAACTTGTCTCGTAAAAAAATTGTCATTGTAAGCAGTAAACGGGTAAAACCAAGGAAAGAAATTGCCTTAACAAACTGCGTGGTTTTTTATTTGTTTGGGTGTCGCAGGGTCCCATGGGAAAAAACTGTGCATAGAAAAGTCTCAGAGACCGTTTTCTTCTGCAGGTTTTTCCCATTCCTATCATCAGATGTGTTGTGCAGGTTGTGCTTTGATATCATTAGATTCCCCCCGCCTTATATTTTCTAAAAAGTAATTATAAACACAACAGTGATCTGATTACGGCGGGAGGCGGCTCAAGGACTGAGATGGATTCAGGGGCATTTTATTGATGTTTGTATCACTGCACATTGGCAGGCACAGCACTCACTGTTTTTGATTCACTTCTGCCACTTGTGCACTTGAAAGGTCACTTTTATATTGGGTTCAGAACGCTTTTTATTACATTTCTCCACTTTGTGTCTTAAAAGATCCCATATTTTCGCACCCTGGGAGGCAATCCATTGCGATTCACTCTCCATTTTTTTTTCCCGCACACTTCACTGAGCAGGATTCACATTATGCTAACTTTTCTTTTGTGAGACATGGCTGCAATTTCTCAACTCTATGCATCTGGTGTTTGTGACGTTTGAGTCATTTTTCCATGATGTGCTTATGTCTGACTCATATGTCACTCCTGTAATGAACGCCTATTGATGTGTTCCCAAGGACCTCATAATGCATTCATGAGAAATATAAGAAACATTCTTCAGACGGTCCCAGCTGAAGAAAAGCCTTTTGTGCAAGCTATCTGTGTTTAGCTCAAGTTATTTGTACCACTACCTCACAATGATGCCTTATCTCTAGTGAGTACAATTGTTAAGACATAGAGTGGCGGACAAATATAGGGAGACTTATATTAGTTATTACTTTCCTGCTGATATTGTACTCAACAAACCCCACCCCCACTTCCTTTTACCATTTCCTCATATGAATGTCAAAACGTTGAAGGTTAACAATAAGTTAATTGTGAGCGAGGATGCTTTGATACAGGGCTCACAATCATGTGGCTTGACAACAAAGTAGGCAGACATTTTATTTTGGATCCTGGCCATGGCTTTCAATTTCCTAATGTCTATGATTTGATTACCATCCATTAGTTCACTGGCATCGTGTCTTTGCCAATAGATCAACGTTTTCTGCTGGGCTGTAGTAGCTCTACAGCACTACTGTGCAGCTCATTCCTGATCCAATAATAAGACGAACACACTTCAGACATGTAATCCGAGGGCATAAATAGTTCAGGTTTCATGAGACGGCAGCATGTTCACTGAACTCTTAAGTTGCATCTGCAGTTTCGTGTCGCACTGTGGCGATAAAGAGAGACTGGAATTGGTTGGGCTCACTTGATCTGGTGATGCTTTGAATTCAGTTGTGAGAGAAAAAGATGACACTTGGTATTTTATAAGAGCTTTACAATGGAGTCAATTCAAAGGATAAATTCCCCAAACTCAATAGTTCTAGCTTTTTTAACAGGGAATATTTTATGGTTATATTAGTTTTCAATTGCTAAATATTTTTGCATTAAAACCAGACACTTAAATGTCAACTTGTGCATGTATTGGTTCTGCTTTTTTGACATGTATAGGACCCAAACCTAGATTTGATGATA
Organism: Notothenia coriiceps; assembly: GCF_000735185.1. Taxonomy (NCBI): domain Eukaryota; kingdom Metazoa; phylum Chordata; class Actinopteri; order Perciformes; family Nototheniidae; genus Notothenia; species Notothenia coriiceps. Next base: position 178,330 of record NW_011354490.1, read on the forward strand.
AATAGGACAAAAACAAAATGATAAATCTTCTGACAACTACTTTGATTTATTGATCAACCCTTTTTCATATCCCAGAGCCCATCGGGACATTTTCAAATAACTTGTTTTGTCCTCTGATAGTCAAAAAACCCATAATATTCACTTACACGCAAGCAGCTGGAACCAGTGAATGTGTGTTGTCTGTGCTTCTTGCTGTTTAATAACCTGCACACTGACTGAAATAGACTTTAGAGCTCTAATGATAATAAAAGAATCCTATCCAGAATTCCTGAAATCATTACCTTCTCTTAAATATTTAAATCTGTATCTGAAGTATCTTTTTGCAAAGTTTGATTTGATGCCAGGAGCCATTGTTGGTTTGTTTGAGGGAGTCCCTCTCTGAACAAAGTAAAACATTTTTGTTTTCATGTCATATTCACTCAAGCACATACTTTATCATGCAGCTCTGAGAGGAGTGAGGGCTCAGTGTGTCAACACTAAGACCTCTGAGGCCTGCAGCGGACAGCCTAACCAGAAAGGCTTCCTGTAGGAGCTTTCCTGCTGCTTTTAAAACAATCCCCTTCTCTGTGCTACCTTTATCTCCACAGGGTTTTTTTTCCTTATCATTTTGTTGTGACCATGTATCACCTAAACCCCTGCATTTGTCTCTTTGTGTTTTTCAGATATTCACACGCTATGGGAAGTGCTACACCTTTAATTCAGGCCAAGATGGACGACCCCTCATGGTGACGATGAAGGGTGGGATGGGTAACGGCCTGGAACTGATGTTGGATATCCAGCAGGATGAATACTTGCCTGTATGGGGAGAGACTGGTAAGTTTACCTGCAGGATACATTACATCAAACATCCTCTTCCCAGTGGGGAAAAACCTCAGCCTAAACCACAAGATTGGTGTTTACGTTTGCCCTTAAGCCAAAACTTAAAAAGAGATTCCCTTTTTTTTTTATCAATTAAACACAGAAGTAGCTTTCAGAGCTGTTAGAAAAATGTCAAGGAAAGACTCTATCACAGGGATTCCTGCCCAATCTGTGAGATAGAGGCCTGACTAGGTGTTATTGATGTTTCTGTGAAACCCTAACTCCATTTAGTTTAGTGGAAGTGCATACTTCAGACCTGGACTATGAAATATTCTTTAGACTTTTATTGAACTTGATTGATGATCCCTGGAAAATACACGCTCTGATCATTTAAAAAGCGCCCTCTGTGTTCGTGGGATGTTATCGACTAATCTGTATAAAGACAGATAGATATTGATCTGAGAATGTATTTCATTGTAATATAATTGTATCCCTTGTCAGTTAGACTCAAAGTCCACATGAATCAAACAAGAGCAGCACAACCTGCCGGATTTAAAATCAATGGAGGGTACAAGCTCTTCCATTCTGGGCCGAGCCCTCATCAAGGCAGTTGAGTCTCCTCTGTGCCGCTCCGAGAGACCCTGAAACTTAGATTTTTAATGCAGCTGCATATGCTGCTGTGTGTTGGCATCAATATTTGACATGCAGTGAGCGATGAATGTAAAGAGACAGTTCAGTATGGTCACGGAAACTCTGAACATGATCATTAAACATGAAGCCGAAAGCTATGACTACAATGTTCAAACATAAGGCTGCATGTATGCCAGAGCTAAATGATTTAAATATATTAATATATAATGCTCTTTATGCAAGATCATTAAATAATGAAAGACTCCTATGTGTTTGAAAGATAACGATGCAGTAACTACAGGCATATTTTATTCTGTTTTCATAACTTTATGATTATTTATGGCTTCTTTTGCATGAGGGTTGTTTGCAGGTTTTGTCATTAATGCCAAAATGGTGCAGAATGGCCATTGGTTAGTCGTATTAGACAGCATTTAGCACCTGTTTGTTTAATCTGGCTGTATGCCGTGCATTGCATAATGTTCCATCTCTAACACCTGGGGCCTCATTTATCAAAGCATGCAAGCTCTGAATGTGCACTTGGAATCCACAACTGAAGATATATGTACTTATTAAACATGTACACGCACAACTTCATACAATTACTTACATTGTAATCATGTGGATAAAAGCGTCTAACATGTAACATGTAATGTAAAGGCTCAGCATACTTAGCATACAGAATGCCAAATATGGTCAACACTTCCATCTCAAAATCTGAGAGATTTTTTATTGTGGAGAATAGTCTTATTTGATGTTTTGTACTGTAATATTGTGCATAAGTGCTTATGACAATTGATGAAAAATGCCTACGTTTTTGTTTAAGTCTTTGCCATCCAACATTTTGGGCACACAAAGATGTTGTTTCTGCTGTTGGTCTAAATAATGTACAATCTTCATTAACATCTCCTAAGTACGCTAAACAAAACTGTTTTTTTTACACTTCAATAAGGACCTAATCGAAATGTTGGGACAGGCAATGGAAGTTGGAAGAGCTTGTACCCTCCATTGATTTTAAATCCGGCAGGTTGTGCTGCTCTTGTTTGATTCATGTGGACTTTGAGTCTAACTGACAAGGGATACAATTATATTACAATGAAATAAATTCTCAGATCAATATCCATCTGTCCTTATACAGGTTAGTCGATAACATCCCACGGACACAGTGGGTGCTTTTTAAATGATCAGATCAGAGCGTGTATTTTCCAGGGATCATCAACCAAGTTCAATAAAAGTGTAAAGAATATTTCATGACAGATGAGTAACCTTTGGTCGGATAAAGTTGCAGTATGCAAAATAGAAATTGGATACAACACCTCTTTAATGTATTTTATATAACAAAGTTGCACTGAATTCCCTTTAAACTGACTCATTAACACAAAGTATATCTGGCTCAGTTAAAACAATTAACATCCAAAACATAACTGTTAATTATTACAGATTCTTCTTCAATTAAATATTGTCAACAAATCATTGTGATCTCTTTAATGGCTCCACAGGTGCTCAGTGATGCACTCATGGGCCCTTTCTCACTTCTCTTATTTTTCATTTCCTCGCTCCTCGGTCTCGGTCTCACCGGAAGTTGATTTGTCTGCGCCATCTTGAGTAGCGTCCCAATGGCCTTGTTTTTGCCGGAGGAGCGAGGAGCGATAATGGAGGAGCTATAATCGAGGAACCACCAGACCATCCTTCGATGAAATCCTCAGACACTCGCCCCGCCCCCTTACTGTGTATCGCTCACTGATTGGACGATGCATTGCATGCACTCATCTGATGCTTCTTGACATGAGAGCAGTTTCCCAGCGGAGTGAAGAAAATACATGAACCTCACGGGAGTCATTCCTCAGTTTATACCGTGTTTTGTTTCAATTAATGTATCATTTAGTTACAAATATGTGATATATCTGAACAACAAAGTGGTCAAAAATCATTTTATTCATTTTTTGGAAACATTTTCATGATCGCTTTTTTCGTTTTACATTTTCATTTATTGTCATTTCCATTCAGTCAGTCATTAAGTGCTATTTAAAGTGTTAATTTGCTACATATCCAAACAAACAAACAAAGTGTGCAATCCAATGAATATTAATCTAACTGGGTTTTGATAGATAACATATCTCTTTTTCTTCTCTCAATTATTTTATTTATTTTGTGCACTCTAATCAATATTAATCAAACTATTGTTCGTTTATACATTTTAAGAATGGCGTTTATCTTTTTTGAGAATTAGTTCTTATTTTATTTTATTTATTTGGGTTTGCAACAGATGATAAAAATGTTTGTGTCAGTAAATGTGTACTAACAGAGGCAGTGGTGTGTGTGGAAATAACGAGGACAGACGATCATCACAAACGGACGTCGCTTCACGTGACGCTCCGGAGGAAAGGAGGTCCCATTGCTCTTAAAACTCATTTCCCTGCTTCTCGTGGTTTCCTTGCGTCTCTCCATGCTTCCCTGGTGGGAGGGACTAGACGCAGGGAAACGACGCAAGTGAGGGACACAAGGAATCCATTTAACCAAAGTGAGAAGGACCCCTGGAGAAACCGGTGAAAATGGAGGCATAATTTAAATTAACCTTGTTTACTAAATATGGAACCTATACGTCTACAATCTATCCATTATTACATCATTGAGTTTGGGTTTGTTCATTTTGTGATTAGGAGCGGTGTTATATGTATTGCTCTTAAGCTTTACAAACACCTTGAATATGCATGGCAGATAACACAATTGGCCTGAGGTCTAAAAAAGTATCCACCCATGATGTCTTCATACACACTCATATTATTCAGCGTCTCATAGGGATATTCCAGCATGCATTGTGTTAGTGTGTTTTGTATCCCACAAAAGGTTGTGAGTCTATGAGAGTTGGTCCAACACATGTAGAACTCACTTTCACATACAGGCAATTTAGAGTTGTTGCTTCACATGTCCTGTTTGACTGTGGGTAAAACGGAACAATCAGAGGAAACTTTAGCAGGCATGGGAGAACATTCAAACTCGTCACATAAACATCACAGATGGGAGCATCTTTTCAACCCCCTCATGCTATGATGCAACCGTAGCAACCACAGAGGCCCTGTCCTGATCAAAACGTTCCAGGAGAGCTCACCATGTTGAGATTAAAAAGAGGAATGCAAAGAAATGTGAGTGGGCAGGTAGGCTGATGATGTACAGTACTTTGATTAAAATATATAATTAGTTTTCCTGCGGCGTTTAACTGATGAGCTTTCAACTTTGTTGTTAAAACCATAGCAACAGCACTTCCCCGGGTTCTAACTACCGGTAACTATAAAACACTTTCTGTGTACTTGTCAGCATAGGCAGTGACAAACTTGTACAGCATCAACTATGATCAAGTTTCTATTTCAATCTTAGGCCCAGCCTGCATATAATCATTCCCAGCGTACAAGACTGACAGATGGCCATGACTTAAAGACGACATACGCTTTTTGCAGGCAGGAGCTTGGGCACCACTTATGTTTATTTTGCTGCTCCAAGCCTCAATCGTTAGTCTTGGCCGGCAGTAGAAGACGAAGATGGTTTTGCACCGGGTCTCAGAAGAGCAATGTGAAACAGTTAAAGTCTGTCGCTCTTTGTCGAAGCTCGTCGTCTGCTGAATTACAGCCGCATCCCCGAGCTCTTTAATTGAAAATGGTGAGAAAGCCCTAGCACTTAGAGGACGAGGGCGAGTGACAAGCGCGGGAGGAAAGACGGCAGGAAACAGACATCCTACTTTATCCCTGAGCCAACACTCAAAGGAAATAAATCTGTTCAATCCGGGCCTGCCGACACCATGATAAGCAGTTCCAGGTCTTTGCAAATGTGATAGAAGTGGGTTAGCACAAGTATAGGCTCACCATGTCATTGTGATGTTCCCCTTATCTCAGTATCAAAGAGGCACATCTGCTTCATTTAAAATCTATACAGCAGAGTGCCGGAGCAAAGTGGGCTGTCGGCTGTATTGATTTTCCTTTTATCCTCATCATCATTTATTTATTAATTTATCCATTCACTTGCGTGTTTCAGCCTGCAGTAAATAAAACTCCTGTGGGGGACGTTTTGTTATCAACCGCTCCACTTAGGAGGTCCATCTTCTTTGTCCTTTCATTCCTCATTGCAGCTATTGTTAACTCCGCAAATACTACAATGAGTCATCTCTGGAAGTCTACAGATGTAACTAATGAATAAGCAATTACTCTCTTGGAGTGCTTCTTTCTAGCTGAAATCCGACTACAAGTTAGCGATGTCTTATAATTTCCCCTGTGTTATCTTTATTGTTTTTCTAGATTTGATTCCTCGCTTGTTTTTCACTAACCGGCTGAAGCATATTCCCCCGTTGCAAAGCTTTTCTCTGTGTGATTAGTAACAACTGCTCCTGGTTGGATCACACAGGCCAATGTGTGCATACAAATCACCGTCCCTGTTGTAAATGTCCTCACCTCTTCTTGTCAACAGACGAGACGTCGTTTGAAGCAGGGATCAAGGTTCAGATCCACACACAGGACGAGCCTCCGTTTATAGACCAGCTGGGCTTCGGAGTGGCGCCAGGCTTTCAGACGTTTGTGTCCTGCCAGGAACAACGGGTACGTGCTTAAAGCTAACTTAAATGAAAATCTGGTAACACAAGCATGTCTCAACACATTTCATCAGAGAGAATCTGTTTAGTGTTATTTCATTTCATTTTGAGCACGTCAAAGAGATATTGTGCTTGCAAATCAGATAAACGTTTTGCACAGTCAAAAGGTTGCTAATATAAAAGGAGCTTCTACAGCTTTCATAAAAATGACCTTTATTTCTATAGCCTTTCATTCAAACAATGTGTGCAAGTGCTAACAAGTACCTAATCAATACCCACACACACACAAAGGCGTACATTAATTATAGCAACAAGTATTGCTTCATACCATGTAGCGCTTAGCTTCAACCTTGCTATGTGTGGTTTTGTGAGGCAACCAAAAGACAATTCATTTGTATTGGGACTTCTGTTATCTCAACTCCTTTTTTGTATTTGTTCAAGAAGGGACAATGCTCAATAATTAACATGAGCACTTGAGTCCATCATGTAAATGTGCCAGATTTAGCCCTAAAGGCTCAGATTCTCATCTGCAGTCCCTGGCAGGTTGATTGCATTAAAAGAGAATATACAAGAGCGCATACTGTAGGCGCAGACAGAAGCACATGCTCTCCTTATGTTTCTTATTTCGGCCTCTAAGACCACGAAAGAAATGTGGCAAATGTAGGACACTGTTTGCCAGCGCAAATTAGCACACAAGCTATTTCATTAGATTCAGTTGCTGCTTGTCAATATTAATAGACAAATGAGCAATTGTATAAATACAAAGGGAGTACTAAAGCTAGTTTAGAACATTGGGAATTCAAATGTATGGTTATTATATGCTAAATCTACATTTATATACTTGCACATAGCCATGCATTGATCGCCCTGTTTCTGTCTCGGTAGTGCTCCATTACTAGAACTACAAGGCAGGAAATTCTCACAAAAATATACTTTTCTTCTATTTCTGTGATGTTTTTTTACATCCATTGGTTAATAATGTCCCTACAGTGAACACTGTTGGTCGTACTGTGTGGAAACAAGGCATACTGTATTAGTTTAAGTGAAATGCCATAGAAAGTGAAATTAGTCGTTTTTGGTATCGACTTGAAGAAGGTCACCGAGGAAGCAAGACGGATTTGACCAGCTATTCTTAAAGAACAAAACATTCTAATCTCACTTTGTAGGTATGTGTAAGTCAGTCAGTGTGGCTAATACTAATAAAAAATATTTCCGTGTTTTATTTCTGGTTCATTGTCACATAAGCCTGCCTAGCGATGCTGGAGGTTAAGAAGAACCTGATGTTGTCACGCAGCACATCACCAAACACTTAGCATCTGACATTTCTGTCAGTATTCCAATAAGTAAATACATATTTCAATGTCAAATTCATTCTTTCTTCTGACAGCTTCAAATGCGATTGCTTTTCTGTCGCAATCTGTTACATGGATGCTTACAATCTGACGAGAAAATTGTCATGGAGATACCTTGTCCAGGGTGAACAAGCTTCTAATAATCAGTGACGTATCCTGGGATCATGGTGGGTGTTTCAGGCTTTTCAACTGCAGACATCCTGCACGGCCCAGGTGACCCTGCCACAGCTGATCAAGCCCTGGCCTGAGTCCCATTACCCCCCCCCACACTCTCCTGCTCGACCCCCTTTATACTCAACCATCTGGGGGATCTTTGTGCTGCCTCGGAGGCTGATGGCTCTGCCCCTGTCTGGCCCCGTCACTCCTCTTACTGAGAGCTTTACTCCAACATCCGCAGGCCACTCAGTATCAACATAATTCGTAATGTAACAGTGAGCACAAACTGTGCAGTTAGCAAGCTTATCAGAGACCCTCTCAGGTTGTACAAATGTCAAGGCAAATGGGATGCATTGAGTGATATTTAAACTCCACTAAGAGACATTTATATGAATTTTAAATAAATTACTGAATTTGAAAAGGTGGCTTGTGCTGAAGCCACTGATATTTCTCACCCATCTATCTTCTCTTGACAGAACCTTCTGGTCCATACAAAGACTGCATGGTTCATTTTCTTCCTTCCTGCATTATAAACGTTTCCGAACATTTACTGGATAATTAAACTGATCATATAAATGTAGGTTAATGGAGAATGAAAACTTGTAATTAACTTGAGAAACCATTTTATGCTACTTTATAACTCTTCTTCACTTCATTTCATAGGCAAACATTGTACATTCTTCTCTGCTACAGATTTAGTTAATAGTTAATTTCAGATCGTCATTTTTTATTTAGAAAAAAACATGGTGAGCAGCAGGCCATGGATGGTTTTGTAGATAAGCATGAATCAATGAATATTACGACTCGTTTGACAGATGGCCGGTTGTCAGAGCAATAAATATTGCACCGGTGGGTTTCAAAAGGAGCATTTGCTGCAAACCAGATAACAGACTGGTGGAGAACATCAAGCTTCTGGAGTGCGTCCATTAATGCCAACCTATTTATAATGTCACCATAACTCAACGTAGGGAGGATGGTCATTTCAGATTTCCTTCAATAGTTTGACCCTATGGTATTACCTCTCTAATAGTCTCAGCTGGGTTCATTTCAAAAACAGTTTGAGATACAAGTAGTTGAAATAATGTAAATACATATAAAAAGTAAAGATTATGGAAAAGTCTAATTTAGCCTTTAGTCTTCTTTGTGACCCTTCAGAGGTGGCCAAAGGATTGCTCACCATTGGACTTGTTGGACCAAGCACTACCTCTGCTGTGTCAATCCCCAAAGACCTTTCCATTTAATTCCCTAATGTTTAGCAGAAACAGTGTCTTACAAACCGGAGATGGTCTTGCGATGGGATCACACCAGCCGCAACACCAATTCAGGCCAAAAGCATAAGACAGACAGAAATATAAACACCCGGCAAATCTTTCAAAACAGCTTTTTTGGTAGTTACCGAGTATGTGTCTCTAGAAGCACATTAACATCCATATTTTATAGAGTCTATGGTGACAAACAACTGCACTTCAGCAGCAACATTATAAAGCAACTTACACATTATTGCATTACTATTAACATTCTAATAGTGTCTTATATAATAATAATCAGTCATAAGGGACCTTTTTCTGCAGAACGATACTTTTATTTTCGAAAACTATAATTATATTTTGGTTGATAACACTGCTTTTCAATTTTGAATGCAGGACTTTTAATTTCAAGAGAGTCATCTTACTTTAACTAAAGAAAATGATGTGATTTCTTCTACCACAACTAAACAATTTTTTTTTTCCTTAATCTGAATACTTGCAATCATAAGGGATTGAGCCCAGAAGAGAAATATATTTATCACTGTTCCTGTTCAAGGCTTTTGTTGGACCCATGGGAGTTGAAATGAGGCGTCCCACATTGTAAGCTATCTCAGCACTACGCTGTGATTTTTGAAGGACAAACGATTTTCTTCTTTCCCAGAATCGAGGTTGAAATATAATTATGGCCGGTCAGTCAAGTGTTTCACATAAAAGGCAAAAAGTGTGCCTCAGACCCATCAATACTGCGGCTGTTGTAAGGACAGTTAGTTTCTAGGTTGGAAGGACTGTTTTGTAAGATGGACATTTTGCAATTTAAGGGACTGTACATGTTTGTTGGTGCCTTGGAGGCTCTTGAGTAGTTCTGAAAGTTACATATTTGGGGTCTCAACATGGTCAAGGATACACAGACTTTCTCCAGTCAGCATGTGTAAGTCTGAGTTTGGCTCTGTGAAAAAAAGTGTGTGTGGGTTCTTCCCTTGAACTGTGAATAATTCTGTGGCTGTGACTGCAAGGATTCAGCCTCACAAATCCTACACTCTTGCCCCTAATATGCTACAGAACCATGCATAATGAATGGAGGATGGATAGGGATGGATTTGGTAGTGATCTCAGTCATTCCACGTCCACACTACTAGTGAGTGTGTTCCAGTGATGGTGGGATGCAGCAGGATTTTGCATGCTGCCAATGTCGCGTCTGCAGGAAACTGTCCCTCTTTGTTTTTCTCTCCTTCTCGCTAGCTCCTTGACTTATTTCCTCTCCAAAAGTCATTACAATTCCTATAATACAGTCCCCTTTCAATTGTATTCCCTCACCCTCTCTCTCTCTCTCTCTCTCTCTCTCTCTCTCTCTCTCTCTGGATTTATTTATTTCATTGGCTGGCAGGCTCACTCTTCATTAATCTAATGCAGTTTTCTCAAATTCATTCAACTGCCTGCTTCAGCAGTCCTGTAGTGTAAAACTGTCGGGGGCTTTTCAGCTTGCCCAACTGTCACTCACCATGATCCCACAAAAGAAAGACATCTGCAATTTCTCCCTGTTTAACATAAAATGCAAAAAGAACAACATGTTTCTTCTACATCCTCTTGTCTTTTTGTTTGCAGAGGGTTGCTGGCTCTTGCTTTTCCTCTTTCTTCTTCCTGTTCCATTTGGTTTGCGGTCTCTCACTCCGTAACGAAGGTGGAATTGAAGTCACAATCTTTAAAATGATTTTCGTTCCTATAGTTGTTTAACAGGACACTAACATGTCCTGAAATCTCAAACACCAGTTTGGCTTTTGTCCAAACTTGCAGAAGTCTAACCAATTGGAAGTCATTCTACCAAGAGGTGGATTAGGAGGGCTGAGTCGAGCTTTTAAAGATGCAACAAAATCTAAAGGTCAGAACTGTGAGCATAAGAAATCACCCAGCCACATAGCTCCTTCCATAGGTCTAGGCCACGTGATGAGATGAATAAATACACACGCACTTCTTATTGATTACCATATTTTACCCGGCTCTTATGGTTTTTATGTTCTGTCTGACTTTGTGAAGCGTCCTTGATGTAAAAATATGCAGAGCAATGATTATAGTCTCCTGATTGGATTGTAGTCAGAGCTTCAGGTTTCACTGTGTGTGTGTGTGTGTGTGTGTGTGTGTGTGTGTGTGTGTGTGTGTGTGTGTGTGTGTGTGTGTGTGTGTGTGTGTGTGTGTGTGTGTGTGTGTGTGTGCGTGCGTGCGTGCGTGCGTGCGTGCGTGCGTGCGTGCGTGCGTGCGTGCGTGCGTGCGTGCGTGTGCGTGTGTGTGCCCTGGGTTATTAGTAACCAGATCCAGAGTGTGACACACCTGGTTGCCTCTTGCACTCCAGTACAAATCTTAAAAAGCTTCATCCCTAAATCATAACATTGGCCTTTAATTTATTGCTGTGTGAGCAATCAGTGATGCACTGATGAGGAGGAAACACACTTTGTATAGCTTCCTCCCTTAATGCATATTAATGCATCAAAGTTTGTCCTTTCTTTAAAGCAGCTTTATTTAAATTAATATTCTTCATATTTACATATGATATGTATGTTTCAAAGAGCACTCTGTTTAAGTGGCTTCACTTTACTTTCTACATGAATAATCTGGTACAACCTCAAATATACAGTAAGCAACAATCATTGGGGCTTATTTTGAAATAGTGGGTCTTTTTTTACATTTTTCCTACTTTATAAGTCCCATTTTTTGTTGTTCATACTTTATACAGTAATTGGTCCTCACCAATTGTCCGCGTGTGACGAATAGGGAATGTGAAGAGGTTGGCTCATACAGTATGTGCAGTTGAATGCAAGGTTGCATACTTTTAAGAATGTGCTTAAAGATGCTGAGCAATGCTGAGTAAGAATACAAAAGTAAAATAAATGTAAAAAATTGTTTATTAGAAAACAAACAAAAAGGGTAAAAATGAAAAGATCTGTCATTAATATTTGTTTGTATGATTTTGCTGTGCAGCAACTTCAGTACACATTACTGTGCATGGCACTTACAAGGTTTCACAGAATACAATGTGGTAAACAAGGACAAAAGCTCACTGTCACTTTGTGTGACTGATGGATATGTCTACTGTCCACATAAATTGTACATTTGTGGATCAAAACAGAGGAGACATGGCTCCACAGGTCCTGCAGCGAAGCTGTTAAGAGTGTAAACTTCACAGCTCTAATACTCTGATGATACTATTCAGATCCTGCATGGAGAGTGGGCTGTACAAATAAAGCACAGAGGCACACTGGGAATAGGAGAAACGTAGGAGAGAACCGCCCACCATAAGCTCCACTATACACATGTATCCACCATGGAGTAAAAGCAATCCTTTTCAGAGCCTAATACAAAAAAACTGCGTATTGGCTTGTAAATATAGGTATTGAGGGAAAGAAAAGGGTCAAATAACTGCATTAACAGGGCACAGGAGATGTTCTTGAACAGACAATAAGCTCTATAGCTAAATTGGTTCTGCACTGTTGCTTCTCTCTCAGCTGACGTACCTGCCTCCACCTTGGGGGGACTGCAAGGCCTCGGCGATGGACTCAGACTTCTTCAACACTTACAGCATCACAGCCTGCCGGATCGACTGCGAGACACGATACCTCGTGGAGAACTGCAACTGCAGGATGGTCCACATGCCTGGTAGGAACCACAGGGGCATGTCACTGCTCGACATACATGCTATCTACATTAGCTTATAAAGATGTAGATGTTAAAGTGTCTCTTGTGGTTTGTAGTGCTTTTATTTGAATTTGGCGTGGCAAAAACAATTCTTAAGGAATAAAGAGCTTTTTGCCAGTGACTGCATTCATACTTTCACACTCCACTGGATTGGAAAACTCAAGTGTTTCCCTTCGAATTTGTGCAGTGATTACAGTTGGCATATGTAGTCTACCTCCTAAATGTAATCACAGGGTGGCATCTGAGCTGGCAAATTGAAAAGGAGTTTGGCACAGAGGAAACATTGGAATTTGGCCTCTGTTAACCCGCACTCACCTGTCCAATAACTGTTAATGTGTCTCTATTCAATCACGGTCAGTGTTTGCACATCCAGGGAGACCCAGACAATCGGTCTGGGAAATAATCAGAATTAGCTGCTTCCCTAAAGTGATTGTGCAGTTGATTTATGTGAGTCTACAGACAACTCCCCAGCTAAAATCCTCTGCTCCTATCCATCTATGCTATCTTCCTGTCATTCGACTGATTTTTCACGACTTTAAAGCAAAATGCAGTGAATAATTGTAGCTGGGAAATCATTTCCTCTACATGTAGGACACAGCTTTTTCCTTTGTCGAGGGAGAGGGGTGGCTCAACTGCCACTGGGGAGAAAGATGGAGAGGGTGAGAGAGACGAGAGTGACACGGACACGGAAGTAGTTACGCGAGGCGGAAAGTACAAAAGTTAATGAAATAAATTACGAGATGGGATCACATTTGGGAAGAATATCCAGGCATGATAAGATTGGTGATGACACACTGAGACAGCATTAATTATCAGTTAACATCTTGTCACCCTTTGTGGTTCTTGGTAAAACCCTCTTCTCCTTTTGTTGACACTGAGAATATTATGTGTCCTTAGGAGATGCCCCGTACTGCACCCCGGAGCAGTACAAGGACTGTGCAGATCCTGCCTTGGGTAAGGAGATAACCCAGCATGCTGTATGTGTGTGAGAGTGTGAGTGTGCATATTCGCTGTTCAATGTGTATAGCCAACTATTCAAAGCCCCTTATCCATGCTGATAACAGATAAAAGTGTTCCTTTAGCCTTAAGGTAGCTCGAATAGTAAACCTCAGGCCTGGCACTGAGCCGGTCCTTTTCACACTCCCCTGTCTCTTTATCAGCTGATACCTCTCAGGCCTTTCATGACTGTTGCTTGTTTTCAAATCTCTCACTCTTTCAATAAACCATGTCTATCTTTTATATTTCTCATAAAAGCCTCTAGGGTGTCTCCTAGCGGCGTCATTTCAAAAGTTTTCTTTGACGCCTTTCACTCTGCTGGCTTTGTGTTTGTCATCCTGATGTGATGATAAATCTGTCTGTCTCTGTGTCTTCTCTCTCTCCATTTATCTGTCCTCTATCTACCCCTGGCTTCCTAAATAATCTATTTTTCAGACTTTCTTGTCGAGAGAGACAATGACTACTGTGTGTGCGAGACGCCGTGCAACATGACGCGTTTCGGTAAAGAGATGTCCTTTGTCAAGATACCCAGCAAAGCATCAGCAAAGTACCTCGCCAAGAAATTCAACAAGACAGAGCAGTACATATCGTAAGTCACATTCTTTTGTCTTATCCAATCATCCAAAACTTTTACTAATATATTTTCTTTGAAAAGTTTAACTGTTGAGCACAAGATATCTTCACTATTAAGTCCATTCTCAGGTTATGTGGGTGTTGGATTTGTCAGGTTTTCACATCACACTTCTTAAATTGGATACTGTATTAATCAATCTGGACCCTTTTTCCCCATGTCTTTGTTTCAAAGTGCTTTATGGAGTCAACCGTGTTTTCTTTAATAGGTCCTGTATTGAGCGAGAGCACTGCAGCCACTAAACTGTTTTTGATGTAATGCTTCAGGCACCAATTGCACACCGTTATGGTACATCCACTAAAAAGGAAGTTACACTTTAAGTTGCACATGAGACCACATCATTCTGCACTGAAAGCTTAAGAGGGAGAGAGAAGGAGAGAACTGACGATAAGCAAAACACGCAAACACTGAGTGGAGGGGCTTTGGGCGTTGTATTTTAATTTTTTTCTGGGAAATAAATATTGAGATCATATGATATTATCATGCTATGGCTTTACACATTATAATGTCCAAATGTATGAAATCAATTTAATTGAAAACAAAAACGTACAAAAAAGGTTACTGAAGTCTTATTTTCACATTTTTTTAGAATCAACAAACAATTCATATTTGATTTTGCATATATTTCCCTTTTTGCAATATATACAAAACCATACTTAAATAAAATAAATCGAATTAACATTATGATCTTGCTAAGCCATATCCACAGGCTTATTTTCTGTTTTCATTTGTCAGGATTCACCATGTAATACAGAACTGTGGATGTTTCTTCTTTTGCAGAAAACAGAAGTTGCATTTAAGTACTGACACATCTGTAGCTTTTATTCTTATTTGTGATGAAGGAGAACCTGATGTGTACCATTGTGTTGGTCAAACCACACCACATCTCAGACAGAGTGAAAGTGTTTTGAGGTTTATTTCCCTTATAGCAGCTTGCTTGAGGCTGCACAACAACTGCTGCAACCAGTTCACTTTCTCAAACCTGGATATTTTTCCATTGAGTTGAGGAAAAAGAATAAGGATGATTCAGTCTGAGTTTGACTTGATTAAGCTGCCAAGTATGTACTGTTTCTTTGCCAAATGTAATGAAAAGATCAAAAGTAGTTCAAGGGAATGGGGAGAGGGAGAAATAATAGTTAAATCTTGTATCTATCATTCCCGGCAGAGCTGTTGAGGACAAGATAATTACACCATATGTAGTCGGAGTGCGGCAAAAACCTTTCACTTCTCCCTGCTGAAAGTTTTATTTAATCCCCTTTGGATAGATGTGAGTCCTTCCAGTTCGTCTTTTGACTGGCAATGTTTCCAAGCAGTGTCAGGCTGATGAGCATTTGCTGGAAGTGTTCTGCTATCTGGGCTGCACAGTGTTTAGTGGTGTGAAACTGAAGTGGACTGTCATTCTACTGGGAACCACTAAAGCAGGGGGAGAGAGATATTGATATAGACGCAGACACAATGCATTATTTATTAAATAATACTAATATTACTACTTGGACGGCAGCAGCAGTGTTATATTTATCCAATCATTCTACTTTGAGGGAAAGATAGAACATATACAGATATGGACTGCATTGAATGACTGCTACACTTCCACTGCATTGCACCGTCTTTCTGTCTTTTATTTTCATATACAGTATAGAGCCTATATTGCATATATATGCGAGGACGCATCCTTCAAACTGAAGACAGCTCACTCAGGTGGGCCTACAAATCAGGAGAACACACACAGGAGTTTCAACAAAAAGCAATACAAAAACACAACTATATCAGTGATTCCCTATCCCAGGGTTTAACTACTGCAGCTGCCATGGAGCAGGCCTTTCTGCAAAGATTGTAGAAAGCTCAACTGATTAAACAAATTATTATAAAATAAAAACCTCAGTTTTTAAGATTTCCAAATATTGAATAAGATGTAATACCTGAACACTATGTGTTGCAAGCATGAAAACAGGAAGGTAATTCTAAACAGTAAGCTACAGTAAAAGTAAGGAATTAAATATATCATTGAAATAGTAAGATACGCAGAAGACCTATTTTGATAAAAGTAAAACATAAACAGTATATATAATCCACAAAAAGTATTGGTTTAAATACAATAGTTAGCTGAAAGTAAAACACAAATATGTTTATATTTATATAATGTTTGATTGGCAGCTGAAGTAATGGACAAACAGTTATAATGGGTAGTTACTAGCTAACATTGGACAAAGAGCTGAAATTATACAATAAATTGTATAATTGTATGTTATTGTTTAACAAAAGAAACAGGTAACTAGCATTTGAAAAAATAAATAAACTTAGTGGATATTAAACTGTAAAATGTTGTTAGCATTAGTAATTGATAAAAAAAAATTTTTTAAATGGTGCGCATATGTTAAAGTAAATGGAAAACAGTTTACTGTGTTATTAATACAAGTTGGTCGCTAAAAGTAATGGATTCAGATGGTTTCAGATTAAACGTCCATATTCTGCCACTCCAATTAGTACGGCCTAAAAGTGTCAACTTCATCAAACCGACCTCATTGTTGCACACTATTCACTTTTATATTATCAATAGTGTTTGATAAAGTCAATTTTGACATTGTTTTATGCCAACACATTTGTAACGTGTGCTTTTAGTTCTCAAAGCTGGAAATACAGCATTATATTATATTATTATTATTAATACCTCTGTTATGATAATTCAAGATATCTGCTGTGAAAAAAAAGTCATTGAAAAGGTTTGAGCTCATCGGGTGTATGTCAAAAAAAGAATGGGAACGAGTGACCAAGATTACAACCCTAGGCGGGATATTAAGTTTATGATGATGGTTTTGTTTTATGTTGAGTATACTATGGATGTTTTATGTGCTTTTAAAATCGTCTGTGCAGTCAAACTACAGGAGCTGAAAGTACATCTCCCAGCATGAAACAAGCAGATGTGTGCCCATCTTCTATGAGAACATCTCCAGCTACATTACCAACTGTAATTTGCATTTCAACTTAGCCCTCGGCTTAGAGCTTCTTCAACTGACAGATCATCACGTGTCTTAACTTAAATTGAAGTAATAAAACAGTAAACTAAATCCTCAAAGTCAAGTTACGTTTTTGATTCAACCCCAGTTATGTGTGTAGTATGTCATTTAGCCCGCGGAGAGGATATTCAGGAATCAAAATAATAGTCTGCTTTGCCTTGGGCCGTAAACTAATTCTTTCTCATTCTGCTGAAGTCCTGAATTTCAGATATTGACACAGCATGAAATCAAACAGCTGTCATCATTTCCCTTGTTTTCCATAATGACCAGACCCACCGAGGGGAAATTAGCTTGTGACTGCAGGTTCTTTGCACGGGAGGATTATGAGACAATAGGCCCGCTGGGAACAGACTTGCAAAAGACCCCCCTACCTCAGCTACATGGAGCCAGACACCCATGGGTGTCTTTTGGTTGTGGTTTTGTGTTCTCTTTGCTTCTGTTTTGTGTCCCATTTTGAGTCGTGTTTTTGTAATTATGTTTCGTCTGTGGTTGTTTAGCCCTTGTTGTAATCTGTTTGCGTCTCTTTGCATTTCTTTTTTATCCTATTGTGGTTACTTTCGTCTTTTTGTATTTGTTTTGCATATTTTAGTAGTTGTTTTGCATCTCTTTGAAGTCGTTTTTGCATCTCTTGGTAGTTGTTTTTAATCTCTCTGTAGTTGTTTTGTGCTTCTTTAGGGCTGTTTGTGTCTTTGTAATAGTGTTGCAACTCTGTGTAGTTTTAAGTCTCTGTAGTTGCCGTTTGTCACTTTGTGATTGTTTAGAACCCTTTCGCAGTTATTGTGCATCTTTTTTTAAGCGCTTTGTGTTTCTTTGTGGTCATTTTCTATCCATTGCTGCTTGGTTTTTGTCACTTTGAGAGACATTTTGTAAGTAAAGGCCATGGAGACAAACGTTGTGGCCCTAAGCCTGTGCCCTGTCAGCCCGTTCAATAATCCATATATGGTTATTTACTCAACCCAATGCATCTGCTCAGTTATCTGCAGGAAGTGCCAGACTCACCAGTCATGTTCTCCGCCTGCGGACACTCTGATGAAGCATGGTGTATGAAACATACACTGAGACATTTAAATGTGTGAACTAAGACTGAGCTTTTCTCTCTGTTTACAGTGATAACCTTCTGGTCCTGGATATCTATTTTGAAGCGCTGAACTACGAAACCATCGAACAAAAGAAAGCCTACGAATTGGCAGGCCTTCTGGGTAAGGAAATGGCTGTCTAGTGTTTCCATGGGAGGAGATAATAAACAGTATTCATATACACATCAGATGATTTTGATGAAAAGTGACAGTAAGGCAACCGCTTGTTATTGTAAAATAGGTGTTCAGGTCCCAGATGACACAGCGCTGTCTCTTTAATCTAGTGTGTCTGTTGTGTGATTTTCAACATTTCTTTCTTTCTAACATCTGTTTTCTAACACATTTCAGACCTAAACAAATATTAAAAGCACATTTAAAATATGCTTCATATGAATAAACAGAGATGATAATCCTCCTTAAAATGTCCTATTTCTCTCTCCAGGTGATATCGGAGGTCAGATGGGTCTCTTCATCGGAGCCAGCCTCCTCACTATTCTGGAACTCTTTGACTATCTATATGAGGTAAAATAGGTCTTTAAAACACCTCCCGTACTTGCGTACAAAATTGAGTTTTGCACACTATTTCACCAAGGACGTGTTTTAACGAGCGTGACGAACGCTGTGTCCCTCACAACCCTGCAGCCCATCTCTGTGCAACACACACACACACACACACACACACACACACACACACACACACACACACACACACACACACACACATCTTAGCAGCAGCAACTCTGAATACATTAACATTTTGGATGTATTATATTTTAGATTAGTTGGGATGTCTCTGTCCGTTCTCATTAGAGCAACTCTGTGTTGCTTCCTCCATTATAAATTCTACCAGCAATGCAGAAAGATATTTGTGTCCGTCTGTTTGTGTGTGTGTTTGCGTGAGAGAAAAAAGCAGCACCTGCATGTCCAGTTTGGAGGGCGAAACATATTTATAGATGGATAAAATCAATCTCTCTTGAATTTCATTTTGCATGATCCTTCAAACTCCAAAGTGTGTGGGCTTGGACTATAAAAAATATATTTTTGAACGGGTCAGTAACGGGTGTCCTCGGCTATTTTCAGGTGATCAAATACAAGCTGTGCCGATGCGTGAAGAAGAAACACAAAGGCCGCAACAACAACGACCGGGGAGCTGTGCTGAGCCTGGATGATGTGAAACACCATGTCAGTAGACTGCTGCTCAGTACTTCCACTGTATCAGACTCAATTTCCTTTGACAGGGACACACTTGGAGTGAAGGAGGATGATAGGGCAGCCGTGATGGTGGTGGGGAGGAGTCAAGAGAAAGAGATGGAAGAAACCAGGGACTGGGGAGACAGGGAAGGGAGTGAAAGTGTGATTGGGAGAAGAGGGGGAGAAAATTGATAGTGGAAAGTGGTGTGCATTTAATCAAAGCTGCTGGACATGACCAGCAGGGACAGGCCAGGATTAGAGCGTTGGAAGGTGTGACAGCTCACTTATTGCCAAGTGTAAATGAAGTTCACTTTAATTGTAGGTCTGAGATCAGGCAGAGGAAAAAGGAGAAAGATGTGCTCATCTTCTGATCCTCTCCCCTGCCTTACATCTTCATCATTTTTTCTTTAAAGCATTTCTTATGGGTCTATTCCCTCTCAGCCCCATCTTGTTTCTAATGTCACACATTTATCTGAGGGTTTAGTACTTTCTCATATGTGTTTTATCTTCTGTTTTACTCTTGATGTAAGGACTCCCCCTCCCCTCTTGTTTTAATACGTCCTCCCCTGCTGATCATTTCTCTTCAGTGTCTTAATCCTCGTTTATCTTACAATCTAATTTTTGCTTTCACTCTCTGCTAATTTTTCTCCCAGGATCCTTGCGATAACCTGCGTACACCATCAACATATCCTGGCAACATGCTACCCCATCACCCGGGCCAAGCAAACTTTGAAGACTTCACTTGCTGAGCAGACCCCGGTGGGGAAGCATCCAAGTGCGTGTTATGCAACCAAAGCCAACCATACAAGAAGAACTATCCAGCACGGGGGGGAGTGTGAGGAACTGATACAAAGTCTAACAGAGGCACTTTTTACATAGATACGGAGTTAAGCGGACAAATCAAACACGACAAAGAACTGTCACCCAAGGCCGAGCGGAGAGGATATCCCAAAAATAAAAAATATCTGTCAATTTTCCGGAGAACATTTCATGCAGCACTCTTCTATCTCTTGTGTATCTCTGGAATACTGCCGCAGAGGATGTGGAGGAACCTTGCCAACACGGACCTCTCTATCTCTTTCAAAAGACAACAAAATTAAATGTAAAAATAAACATGTACAGCTATCTCACCATAGACAGCAGATCATAAAAAAGAGCCCCCATGCCTTTATATAACACACGATGGTTTCACACGACACCGGCCTGCTAGTGAGACTCATCCTGCTTACTCCACTTTACATGTAGCAACATAATGTACCTGTTGCAGCGCTCCGTAAAACATCAGCTGGACTCTGTAGTTGAGAATGTATTTATGTTCACGATGGGTGTAGTTGGGTGTGCAGGGAAGTTTTTCGGGGGGCTTGTGTTAAACATAGAGGTGCATTATCAACCATTTAAAATGTACTGGTGATGATTTCAGGTCTCATCATGTAAATGCATGCTTGTATTTGTCCAATGCATGTTTTTCATTTCATCTATAATTCTTTTTTTTTTTTTACATATATATATATATAAATGATATAAGTACCAAGTTTGCCTCAATGATATACAGGAAAAGGAAGATGATACATCCCATATATGTGTGTGTGTGTGTGTGTGTGTGTGTGTGTGTGTGTGTGTGTGTGTGTGTGTGTGTGTGTGTGTGTGTGTGTGTGTACCCAGTCAGCCTGTGTCTGCTGACTGAATGAATGAGCTGCACCTAATTTGATTTCTCATCTGTTATTTCATTTTCACGCGTGCCCTTTGAGTCGAGGAGTTTTCATTCAGCTTCATTAAGTCTTATCTCGACTGCAGGATGAGGTGAGCGGAATTATTTTACGAGGAGTTGATCGCTGAAATCCAAGTAATGTTGGGCTGTTAAAAAAGTTTCTGTATCTGTGTTCTTGTTGCAAGAGTCTTATCAAAGCACAATAGCAGTATGTTGAGGTGATGTAAAAGGCAACGTACTATTCTTCTTGATATATTGTCATATTATTAATATCGTGTTGATCCGACTGTTTTTCGGTTGTTGTTTTTTCTTTCATATAAAACATAATCGATATTGCCTGATAATCCTGTCTCCATCGTCCAGGTAATAGGCTGGTCTATTTAGTTATCAAAGCATAAATAAAATGTAAATATCATTTTGGAAATTGTTATTCTTCTGAGGTTTTATTCTTATCAGTGAATTCAGTCTTTAAAGCCTCTATTTGTTCGTTTGGTTGAGGTGAACGGGGGGAAAGCGATGTATTTGTCAACTCCAGATACTGTGCAAATGTTCATTTTGAATCACAAGTAGCTCTCAGAAAATCTGATTAAGCGTTCTGGGCTTAGGGATTTTTCTCAATTTTCTCTTATCAACATATTATCTTGTGTTTTGCTTCACACAACATTTTTTTTAAATTAAGTCAGCATTAAGGGTTTAGGGGCAGGATTCTGGCATTAAAACATGTATTACTTATCCACTGAAACCGTTCATTTGTTAAAACCGCTGCAAGCCACAACATTGGTGTTTCTGAGCTTGATATGCTTGAAATGTAATTACAGTTTCTGCTGCTCAGTGACAAAAGAATGGATGAGAAATATCCTGCACAGCCAAAACAAGTTTTATCAAGATTGTCAGTGAGCCAGCGGCCTCACATTCTGGACGGCTCCTGGTCCTCTACTATACTGTACATCTGCTGCTGCCAGCTGCCACACTTGTATTAAAAGCAGCTTGGTGATGCATGACAGTGTGAATATTAGAGTCCAGTTAAACATGTTCTGCCTTGAAATCATGTTTGTTGCTCGGACGGCTGCACAGTCCGCTGCTACCAGGCACTAAGGGTTATTCTAGGACAGGAAGTTTACTTTTGCCTCATGATTCTTTCATGCTATATATCTTTTAGCAGGGAAACCGAACATCAACATTGTTCACCCAATGTGAGTGTGCATTCCTTTTTTATTATTCAGAGGAGAAACCTCAGCTGGTATTCACATATTCATATCAAGTGCTCAAGCTCCCGGGAACCAGCTCCAACATCTGATGAAGATGTTTCCTGTTTTGAATGTCTGACACAGGATGTTGCCCCCTGACGGTTTTATTATATTCTGTTGTACCTGCCAAGAAGACAAATTAATCAAGAAATAAAAGATGATGCTGTTCATTTCCTGTGTGCACTTTTTTCATTGTGTGAGTGACACTTTTACGACCCAGAAGATTGCAGGGTGTCAGCAATTGGACAGCTGCCAGCCAGAAGATGCTTTCTACGTCTTGATGAACCTCAGGCGTAAAGCAGAGCAGGTGGGGGTGTGAGGGAGATGCACCGGAGGGAATTCAGACAAACTGAAAATATTTCCAAAATGTACGGCTTTGGGATTATTTCCTGCAGTTGTGTAGTCTTGATTCAGTTTCACCTGTTAGCCAATTCCTAAATCTTGGCATCCGCCTCCTGAAAGATGTCCACCTACAGTATTATGCACCTCATTCAGCTCCTCAATATAAAGATCAGAGATGTCTGCTCCCTCCCTGCTTTCACCTTGTTGCTTGACACTCAGCCAATCTGATGACAGTATAAGAAAAATATGCTCCTGTACTGGAAACTATCCCAAACTGCAGGCCCTTCCTAAATGGCTTTAACACCCTCGGGCCTTTGGATCTGATGAAGCCCTGTTTTCATTCAGGGAACTTCTAATGCTTGTTGATATATTTTAATGAGACTTGTCGTGTGCATGTTATTATCCACATCTGCCAGTTTAATCATGCATTCTGCTGTCACTGAACATGCACTCCCACTCTAAATATTTTTCATATCAGAGGCAATTTCCATCTAATCCTATTATCACATATTATCTACATCGACAAGGAGATTAGGCTCTTGTTCTACACTTTCTTAATGTAGTGAACAACGTTTTGTCATTTTCAGTACTTTAGCTTAACACACAAGCACACACTCAGACGAATTAAATAACAATGACTGAAAACTGGTTTAGTTTTGTGCCAATATACTGATGCACCAATGCAGTGCTGAGTTGTTTTGACCCAGCACTGCATTGGCTCAAGTGGACATTTCTGAATATCCTTGAAACACTTCCCAACAATAATTTAGAGAAAATAACCAAAACATTGAGTAAAAAAAAAACATTAGCTTGGGGGATTTTCTATCCAATGTTGACTGAAAACATTATTTTACCTTGCGTCAGACTACTTTATATTACTGGATCTGTACTGTACATAAATGAATGTACGCCCCAGCTTGCTGCCAGCATGTCGGATGAGTCACGTTTCTGGTATAAATGTATCCTGTCAGATCTCTCCGTGCAATTAGGATGCTGAGCCGTTAGTCGGAGATAAGGCACGGCTCATCTGGGCTCCACTTTACATTCTTCTCATCAAGAGGATTGATAATTGCAGAGCAGTCAAGTTTCTCAGCACTGATGGACACTGTATTATATTTCAGACTTGAGTCCGCCTGATTTGTCCTTTCATTTGTTTAAAGTATGAAACCTTATTATTAAATATCCTGACTGTCAGCACGCTTGCAGAGGACAAACATAATCACCTGCCATCTTACAAACAGGATTTGAAATCCCCTCTGGTATTTGAAGAACAATGGAGCAAATCTGACACTTTAACGTCCCATGAATGAGGATTTCGATGCACCTTCCTCAAAGAAAAAAGTCATAATGCACACCCCCTCCTCCCTTGTGTGCACTCATACAAGCACCCTCTGATCAAACACAAGCAGGCTATGCAAACAGATGGTAGTCCGTGTTTTGCACTGTTGTAGCTTTATGCTAATTGGGGGGGAAGTGTAATTACATCAAAGTTTGAAACAAGAAAGTGTTTCAGTCAGTGGCTGACTGGATGCCAGCCACAGCAGCACTCTCAACTTGTTGTTTACCAGTTAATTTAGAAGTCGCTTCAAAGGTTCAACATCCTCTTTCCAGATGAAACAAAGGGCTGTGATGTTATGCACGCAAAGAAGGTCAACTGACACTGGTGCAGTATGGAGGTGCTAGGGGTTGTGATTTTGATCAGCTTTTCATGGAGGGATCTGTTTTACTAATTTATGAACCCCTGCTGAGATGAAAGAAAAGACAATGGCTGGGATTTTTCCCTCAGCCTGATAATTAAAAATTCAGTAGGAGAAAATTACTTTCAACACATTTAAGTTAACAAAATAAAAGCTCCTTGATGTGTTTCTCCGGTCATGAAAGAGAGTCACTTTATTATTTGATTGGTTATGTTTTTTTTAATATTCTCATATTGTGTGTCCTTTTGTTTTAAAGATTGACAGGTTGAATTTAAATATGTATTTCAGATATGAGATACAGTTTCTGTTTTCTATGTGAGCTCGAAATGCTGTTTTGTTTGAGTTTATGTGTAATAAATGCAGTGGAGTAAAATATACTATGTAAAAATTATACAAAATAACGGTACTTCTGACATCAACACGGTACCCCGGGCAACCAATAGGGGCCGCTTGGTTACCACCACCCAAAACCCCGTTCTCGCACTCGCGATAGTTCCGTGCCTCTACCGGCGGCGACATTCAGAGAGGAGATGGCGGCCAGAGGGGGATTTCAGTCGGCACCGACGGGCGGTGTTGTTGGAGCAATGGGACCCGGACCACCGGTACAGGGCGCAGGACCAGGCATGGGTCCCGGGACTCCTACGGGACGGATGGTACCGTCGTCGGCCCAGCAAAACCACATGTACCGTTCCCCGATGCCCGGGCCTGGGTACCCGGTAAGATATCACTCCATCTTTGCTTGCTGACGCGTTAGCCAGTCCGCTAGAACAAAGCCTCTTACCGCTGCTTCGTCACAGGCGGCTAGCGTTAACCACTAACAATGCTGCGGGCCACAGCTCACTGTAACACTGGCAGCCCCGCTCGAAAGTTCCCTCCGGTCAGACGCGTTTTAAACGGAGAGTTTGAGACACTATCATAGTTTGTTTGTTGTTTGAATCTGCTAACCCTCCCGCCCGCTAACGTTAAGGTTAGCTAGTCAGTCATGATAGCCGTTTAGCTTAGCTTGCTAAAGCTAGCCTATGGCTTTTTCTTTCAGTTAGCTTGAAAACAAATCTTACAATGTTATGATTAGTTTCTAAATGGGACACGTGGAGCCTTTCATGTTAAACGTCATACTTTAGAAAGTTCAAGCTTTTGTTGAATTATAAGTTGGTTTAATTGTGCAGAAGTTACCATGCCTGGTCCACTTTGAATGAGTCGGCTGCAGCACGGAGCTGTAGTTTGTATCTCTGCAGAGTCTCACATGTACAACAGGATCAAACCAGAACCAGGCTGCAAACTGTCTGTCTGTAGTCTGGTTCTGCATGAAAGCTGGTGTTCCAACCCGGCAACATCAGCGCCTGGCTTTGGTAAACTTAGTGTCACCTGGTTGTTAAAGATATAACATAACAAATCAATCCAATCAAGTTGACTTTATTTAAGACACATGTGTCCTAATCAGATGGAAATTCAAAGAAATGAATGTAACAAGTAAAACTATACATATATGCGTATTGCAGTTCACAATTCCACAGTTGTTAAAATCCAAACTCAAATGTGTGTCACTTTTTGTAGACTCAGGTTGACATCAATCGACACATTTGTACATATAAAATACCTCATAATACTAGTCACTAACATATAACATATTCATTTTTGGAGTTTGAGCAGGTTTTTTATTATATCATTAAATACCACCTGGAGCTGTTTGCTATTTATAACTGCACCACAAGTGGGCGGCCTGTAAAGAGTTAAGTACAGTAGGATTTAAGGATTTTGAATGTTGTACTGGTGGACCTCAGACCCTCTAGGGAAAGAAAATGTTATTCAATATAAGGTGCAAACTGAAACCCTGGGGGTGGCTACTAGGCAACCCACCTGTTGAAAAAATATTGTCTATCATCAAATAGGGCTGGGCGATATATCGAGTTTACACGATACATCGTGGATTGCACTCCATGCGATGTCGTAAATGACCACATCGTGAACATCGAGTATTATGTTGTCAAATCAATTTCCCGCCGCGGCCAAAATGAGCTTTCCTTTCTCCCTCATAGACACAGTCACACACGCAGGCACACACGCAGGCCCCGTCTAACTTGCACACAAACATTACACACATGCACAGTGACAGAGAGCAGGGCTCGACATTATAAATGGCCCGTGGGCTCGGAAGCACTATTTAGACACCCCGGGCCAGCATAACGTACTTTCCACTTGCCCGCTCGGGCCACTAAAAATATTGCTTAAAAAAAATTAAATTGTCCAGTGGTATAGGTACTTTGACAAGCAATGTTGTTAAATTGTTTCGTTTATTAACGCTACAACATAGCGTTTCGTGAGGCGGTTGTCGTTGTTGGGTGAAAGGCAAACGGGAGCCTGGCTCGCGCTGGCTCCGCAGCTGTTTGCTGCGGAGCCAGCGGCGAGCAGGCCTCCACGTTTGCCCGTGACGCCGGGCAAAAAACTATCTTCAAATAAAAGAAAGTTCACCGGACGACGTTAAAGGCAGAGTGACAGGAAGCTGAGAAGAATGAAGAGAAGGGAGAGAACGTTTCATGCCGCTTGATCGATGGACGATTGGCTTCTAAGTGGTGCAGTGACGGCTCCTAAAACCTCTTATAATCTAATCCGATTAGATTTTATATTGATTTCGAAAATTATACAAAGGTAGGGTAGACAGGTGGATATTATCCGGCGAGACAAAACGTGCATTTATCAAACAGGTTGTTTTCCACAGACCTTATTTCCAGCTATTTCCAAAACCCTATGGAGAATCCCATTGCTTTTTGTCGAGGAAGAGCAGCTACTTCCTGGTTTTAGGACGCGTCACTGCACCTCTCAATAGATGCCAATATAAACAAGGTCTCTGTCGGCCGTAATCAAATGCCGACTATGCTGCAAGTAGAAGAGAGAAAATATAAAAGGTGATTGGCTATAGGGAAAATGTCCCAGCAGTTTAGGAGAATGAAGGGTCCTAATCTAATCTACTACATAGCCATTACATGTCTAACTCCTGATAAATGACAGGAAGGCAGAAAGCGCATTATACTAATAATAAATAATACACTACTCATAATAATAGCAGACATTTTTGAACAATGACCACAATATCATTATTTTAATAAACCAACATATGCAACCAATTGAGGAAAATGAGGAAGAACTGATGATCAAATGTGTAGTAACAAGTAGTAATGTAGTTTAGTGGCATAAAACTATGGCACAAGGTGTTCATTTTCAATTCATCGATTTTTTTAATACAGACATATGTAAAAAACACACAACTAGAAACATCATACGAGTGACTGACAACAGGGTTAAATAAAATTTTTATATTTTATTTTTAGAGGACAATTTCAGATCGTGATAATACAGTAATCGCGATAATTACAAATAAATAACACAAACATTAGAAATAACAACAAACCAGAACAACACATATCATACAAAGAAACACATTGTACATTTA